>NW_027465922.1:0-185000 GCF_049634645.1 Pelodiscus sinensis
CGAGACGCTTCGCTCCTGAGGGTTAAAAGCTTTTCCAGCTACAACTGCTTGGAACTAGAATCAAAGTGTAGTTACATTTTTCCAGTCACATCCCCACGCACACACACGCGCGCGCACACACACACACACGCGCGCACACACACACACGCCCTGTTCTTTCGCCCAGACACACTCACCTGTGGGTTTTTGGTTTGCTTTGATTTGGTTTTTTAAATTTTACAGGGTCAGTTTGACTTCACACCTTATTTTGTATGGATTTCCGGAGAGTTCTCCTTCTCCGGAGTCATGGCGGTGCAGCACATGCACCTCCGGCCCCTCGACGTTGTGATACACACACCCCACAGAGATCTATGTTTCTTATATTATTATTATATTATTATTATTATTATGTAATAAATTTATAAGAAACCTTGTGTTGTGCTCCGCGAGAATCCTTGCTCTGGCGGGCGCGGGTCCCAGGTGGCTCAGGCAGCAGCAGCCCTGGCCAGTGCGTCTGTGGCAGGAAAAGGGTCTCAGCTCGCAGCCGAGCAACCGGCCACCAGTGTATCGGCAACAAGCGGGGGACGATCCGCTGGCTCAGGCGCGCTGACGGGGACGATTCGCTCCTGTCGCGTGCGGGCTCCGTGCTGCAGGCTGAGCATCCCTCCCGTTCACAGGCCGAACACCCGCCCACCCCAGGGCCAATTCCCGGGCTATGCCTCTCACACCTGTGCCGGCCACGGGTCAGGCCCCACGCCCCTCATGGCCCTGGGGCTGCGTGGTGCCAGGAGCGCTGCCTGAGCTGAGGCCATCGCTCGAGCCAGACAAGCAGGCGGGCGTGAGGACCGGGGAGGCCGTGGCTGGCCCCTGCTCGGCCAGGTCACCCCACAAAGAGCCACGCAGCAGGGCAGGCGGATCTCGGAGCCTGCGGCACCGTCCAGCCCTCGGCGCTCGCAGGAGCATGGCCCCATCCTCCACCAGGGTCAGTCACCAGCTCCCTTCCCGTGGCCGCGCTGGGCCAAGCAGGGGAGAGAGGCTGGGCCCCCAGCGGTGCTGCAGGGCTTAGTGTCAGCCGCCCAGTGCAGGCGACTGACGGGCTGGGGCCCAGGGCCACTTGCCACACACCAGCGGCTGCAACGTGAGCAGGGCGTGGGCCCGCCAGTGCCTTGCTGCCCTGCTGGAGCTGAGGGCAGGGGGCTGGCCCAGCCGGGGCCTTTCCCAGCCCTCGGGCAGGGGCAGGCGCTCGCAGGCAGCGGTTCAGGCCGGCTGGGAGCCCCCTGCTCTAGGGGGGCCAGCTGGGGGAAATGCTGGGCCACGTGGCGGCCACGGCCAGGAGCGGCCCGAGGCGGGATGCGCGATCGGCGCCCCGCCTCCCTAGCCCGCAAGGGCGTGATGTCATCCCTAGCCCGCAAGGTTGCCTGCAGCCACAGACAACCCCAGCCACGCACCGGCCACTGCAGGCCCCAGCCACGCGCCTCTGGAGGGGGCGGGGGGGCGTAGCCAGGGCCCAGCCAAGCGCTCAGGTGGGGGCTGGAGATAGAGGGGGGGGCATAGCCAGGGCACAGACAGGTGCTCGGGCGGGGGGAGCTGAAGGCGCTGGGGGGGGCATACCCAGGCGTGGGGGGGGGGCTGAAGGCACTGGGGGGGCATACCCAGGCGTGGGGGGGGCTGAAGGCACGGGGGGGGCATACCCAGGCGCTCGGTGGGGGCTGAAGGCACTGGGGGGGCGTACCCAGGCGCGGGGGTGGCTGAAGGTGCTGGGGGGGGCATACCCAGGCGCTCGGTGGGGACTGGGGGGGCATACCCAGGCGCGGGGAGGGGCTGAAGGCGCTGGGGGGGGGCGTACCCAGGTGCTTGGTGGGGACTGGGGGGGCATACCCAGGCGCGGGGAGGGGCTGAAGGCACTGGGGGGGCACACCCAGGTGCTTGGTGGGGGCTGAAGGCACTGGGGGGGGCGTACCCAGGCGCGAGGGGGGGCTGAAGGCACTGGGGGGGGCGTACCCAGGCGCGAGGGGGGCTGAAGGCACTGGGGGGGGCGTACCCAGGCGCGAGGGGGGGCTGAAGGCGCTGGGGGGGGCGTACCCAGGCGCGAGGGGGGGCTGAAGGCACTGGGGGGGGCGTACCCAGGCGCGGGGGGGGCTGAAGGCGCTGGGGGGGCATACCCAGGCGCAGGGGGGGGCTGAAGGCGCTGGGGGGGACATACCCAGGCGCGGGGGGGGCTGAAGGTGCTGGGGGGGCGTACCCAGGCGCGGGGGGGGCTGAAGGCGCTGGGGGGGCGTACCCAGGCGCGGGGGGGGCTGAAGGCGCTGGGGGGGCATACCCAGGCGCAGGGGGGGGCTGAAGGCGCTGGGGGGGGCATACCCAGGCGCGGGGGGGGCTGAAGGTGCTGGGGGGGGGCGTACCCAGGCGCGGGGGGGGCTGAAGGCACTGGGGGGGCACACCCAGGCGTGGGGGGGCTGAAGGCGCTGGGGGGGGCATACCCAGGCGCGGGGGGGGCTGAAGGCAGTGGGGGGGGCGTACCCAGGCGTGGGGGGGCTGAAGGCGCTGGGGGGGGCTGAAGGGGTTGGGGGGGCATACCCAGGCGCGGGGGGGGCTGAAGGCGCTGGGGGGGGGCTGAAGGGGTTGGGGGGGCATACCCAGGCGCGGGGGGGGCTGAAGGCGCTGGGGGGGCATACCCAGGCGCGGGGGGGGGGCTGAAGGGGTTGGGGGGGTCATACCCAGGTGCGGGGGGGGCTGAAGGGGTTGGGGGGGCATACCCAGGCGCGGGGGGGGCTGAAGGCGCTGGGGGGGGGCTGAAGGGGTTGGGGGGGCATACCCAGGCGCGGGGGGGGCTGAAGGCGCTGGGGGGGGGCTGAAGGGGTTGGGGGGGCATACCCAGGCGCGGGGGGGGCTGAAGGCGCTGGGGGGGCATACCCAGGCGCGGGGGGGGGCTGAAGGCGCTGGGGGGGGGCATACCCAGGCGCGGGGGGGGCTGAAGGCGCTGGGGGGGGCATACCCAGGCGCGGGGGGGGGGCTGAAGGCGCTGGGGGGGACATACCCAGGCGCTTGGGCACACAAGGCCCTGCCTGGTCCGGTGGGGGGGGCTCAGCTCTGCACGCCCCAGGGACGCCTCAGCCCAGCTCGTCCAGGGCCTGGTCTGAGTCCTTGGGCCGAGCCGGGACCCTGCCCTCAGCGCAGCCTCAGCCACGGCCCCCGCCCCCCGCCCCGAGGGCACCCACCAGCGCGGCGCAGGGGCCGACGCCGGGGGGGGGGGGGCAGTCTGGGTGAGCGCGTGGCCGGGGTGGCCTGGCCAGCCCCGCGTCCCCCCACTGGACAGTGGTTTCTCAGCTCTTTCCTCTGGCTCCCCCGATCAGCTGGCACAGCTGCCCTTCCTGCCCGCCAGTGGGGCATGGAGCAGCAGTGCATGTGAGGCACCGGCCCCACCCTCCACAGCGGGGCGACTGCTGGGGGAGGGGGGCAGGCGTCCAGCCACTGGCTGTTCCGAGAGGGGGAATGTGCCACGTTCTCATCCCGCCCTGTGCCGGGCGCAGGGTCACCCAATGACATTACTAGGCAGCAGGTTTAAAACGAGCCAGAGGACGTTCATCACTCAGCGCGCAGCCAACCTGTGGAACTCCTCGCCGGAGGATGGTGCGTAGGCCAGGACTTTAACAGGGTTCAAAACAGAGCAGATCCATTCCTGGCGGTTAGGTCTGTCAGTGGCTATTAGCCGGGATGGGCAGGAAAGGGTCCCTCACCTCGCTGTGTCAAACTGGGAATGGGCGACGGCAGGGATCACTTGATTCCCTGCTCTGAGCAGCCAGGACCCAGGGCCGGATGGGCCTTTGGTCTGAGCCCGCCTGGCCGCTCTGATGCTCCGCGGCAGTTACTCTGTGTCCTGCCCAACAGCTGTTAAGTAGCTGCCCCAGAAGTAGCTGCATTTCCTGACGCTCTAGAGCGAGCTGCCCAATTGGCATTTACAATGACGCCCTTCCAGAGGCGGCAGCGAGGCACCCGGGGCCCGGAGCGGGTAGCATCCCGGGCTGCAGAGCCAGGCTCCCGGGGCTGCTGACAGAGCGGGCCCAGCCGTGGGTCACACCAAGCATATATTTTATTGAAAGCCCAGGGCTGTGGGGCGGCAGTGGGGACCCCTGCCCCAGGGGTTTGTCCAAGTCACAGTCACTCGGGGCCCGGGGGGTGATACCGCGTCGTACACAGAGCAGCGTGGGGCGGGGGCGCTAGCGAGACGCGCGGGGCTGGCGAAGCGACACCACCGGGCAGGGCGGGGGCGGGAGAGCAGGGCGGCGGAGGGGCCGAGGGCAGCAGGTGCTGGGCGCTCAGGCGGGGTTTCCCCCAGCTGCTCTGCACCCGGCTCGGGCTGAGGGGAGCTGGCGGCGCAGACCGGGGCTGGAGACGGGTGGCGGGGGGAGGCTAGTTACGGCCTGCGCCGCTCAGGAGGCTGGGGTGGGGCAGGGCCACTCAGGCCACAGACCAGCCTGCCCACTGCGGGGTCCCAGCCAGGCCAGCCCCTCCCGGGCAGGCCTTTGCCCCGGCACGGCTGGGCGTGTCACGCAGTCCCTTGTGCAAACACAGCCCAGGCCACGGCATGGCCGGGCCCGTCACGCAGCCCCTCGTGCAAACGCAGCCCAGGCCACGGCACGGCCAGGCGCGTCACGCAGCCCCTCGTGCAAACGCAGCCCAGGCCACGGCATGGCCGGGCCCGTCACGCAGCCCCTCGTGCAAACGCAGCCCAGGCCACGGCACGGCCGGGCCCGTCACGCAGCCCCTCGTGCAAACGCAGCCCAGGCCACGGCACGGCCGGGCCCGTCACGCAGCCCCTCGTGCAAACCCAGCCCAGCCCACGGCACGGCCAGGCGCGTCACGCAGTCCCTTGTGCAAACACAGCCCAGGCCACGGCACGGCCGGGCCCGTCACGCAGCCCCTCGTGCAAAACCAGCCCAGGCCACGGCACGGCCAGGCGCGTCACGCAGTCCCTCGTGCAAACACAGCGCAGGCTACGGCACGGCCAGGCGCGTCACGCAGCCCCTCGTGCAAACCCAGCCCAGCCCACGGCATGGCCAGGCGCGTCACGCAGCCCCTCGTGCAAACCCAGCCCAGCCCACGGCACGGCCAGGTGCGTCACGCAGCCCCTCGTGCAAACCCAGCCCAGGCCCGGCCCAGGCTCCACGGAGTTCAGCCCCTGGCTGGTCAGCTCTGGCTCGGCGTTCCTGGGGGCGGGGGCATTTGCTGGCTG
Source organism: Pelodiscus sinensis (assembly GCF_049634645.1). Taxonomy (NCBI): domain Eukaryota; kingdom Metazoa; phylum Chordata; order Testudines; family Trionychidae; genus Pelodiscus; species Pelodiscus sinensis. Next base: position 5,213 of record NW_027465922.1, read on the forward strand.
GGGCGGGTGGGGGCAGGCTCGGCTCAGCACCGCGCCGGGGGACAGGCCGACGTGCGTGTGTGTAAACGACACAGCCCATTGGCTGGCGCCATTGGGGGCCTGGGAGCTGGAGAGGCGGAGGTGGGGGGTTGTGGGGGAGGAGCCAGCTGTGGGGTGGAGCGCTTGGGGGTAACGCTGGGGTGCCCCGCCCACGCGCCTCTCCACGCCAGGCACCCCTCCCCCCACTTCCTGCACGACCCTGACCCGCTGCCCCTCCCCCCACTCGCTGCACGTCCCGACTCTGACAGCCCCCCTCCGCCCCTCCCCCCACTCACTGCACATCCCCTAAACCCTGCCAACACCTCCCCCCACCAGTCCTGTGACCTCCAGCCCCCACCCCTGTGCAGCTCATCCTCTGCTGGCCCCTCCCCCACTCGCCGTGCGCTCCCCCCTCCCCCGCCAGCCCCTTGGCCCAGCCCTTGTGCCCTCCAGGGTTAGGTCTGGCCATGCAGACGGGGGCCCTGCGGTCTCTGCTCAGCCAGGGAGGGGCCCGGCGGGTGCCCGGCTTGGGGGGAGCAGTGAGGGTGCAGCGAGTCCGTCGGGGGCGGGGGCCAAGCCGCCGGCTGGGGGTCGGAGAGTCTCTGGCCCGCGGGGGGGGGCCGGGCCCCTCACTCCAGGTAAATGTCCTCTGTGGGGCAGGCGAACTCCAGGTGCTCCTGGTAATATTCCTGAAACGCCCGGCTGCAAGGCAAGGGGCAGCGTGAGGGACCCGGAGCCAGGCCGGCCAGCGGGGGAGGGGCAGCGTGAGGGACCCGGAGCCAGGCCGGCCAGCGGGGGAGGGGCAGCGTGAGGGACCCGGAGCCGGGCCGGCCAGCGGGGGAGGGGCAGCGTGAGGGACCCGGAGCCGGGCCGGCCAGCGGGGGAGGGGCAGCGTGAGGGACCCGGAGCCAGGCCGGCCAGCGGGGGAGGGGCAGCGTGAGGGATCCGGAGCCGGGACGGCCAGCGGGGGAGGGGCAGCGTGAGGGACCCGGAGCCGGGCCGGCCAGCGGGGGAGGGGCAGCGTGAGGGACCCGGAGCCGGGCCGGCCAGCGGGGGAGGGGCAGCGTGAGGGACCCGGGGCCGGGCCGGCCAGCGGGGGAGGGGCAGCGTGAGGGACCCGGGGCCGGGCCGGCCAGCGGGGGAGGGGCAGCGTGAGGGATCCGGAGCCGGGCCGGCCAGCGGAGGAGGGGCAGCGTGAGGGACCCGGAGCCGGGCCGGCCAGCGGGGGAGGGGCAGCGTGAGGGATCCGGAGCCGGGCCGGCCAGCGGGGGAGGGGCAGCGTGAGGGATCCGGAGCCGGGCCGGCCAGCGGAGGAGGGGCAGCGTGAGGGACCCGGAGCCGGGCCGGCCAGCGGGGGAGGGGCAGCGTGAGGGATCCGGAGCCGGGCCGGCCAGCGGGGGAGGGGCAGCGCCACGGGCCAGCGCCGGGCCAGGCCAAGCCCCGTGGGGGAGGGGCAGCGCCGTGGGCCAGGCCCCCCAGCCCCCGCGCCCATCCCCCCCCGTGCTCACCCGACGCACTCGGCGACGTGCCGCATGGACTCCTGGGACACGAAGACGTGGCAGGCGAAGCGGCTCAGCAGCGGGTGCTTGGTGATGAAGCCGAAGTAGCTGCGGCGGGAGGCAGAGTCGCACGGGCCCCGCAGGCACCAGGCGGCTGCTCGCTGGGCCCCACCGGGCCCCTGCACCGGCCACGGGGCCACGCGCTGCAGGTGCCCTGTGCACAAAGCTGGGGAAGGGCCCAGCCCCCCCCAGGCCCACGGCCATAACCAGCAATGGGATCCCCGATCCCTGCAAAGTGGGGGTGGGGCCCAGGGGGCCGGGCCGGGCAGGGGCGGGGGGGGGGCCCATGGGGATGAGACGGGCAGGGCAGGGGCAGAGGGGGGGGCCCAAGGGGACGGGACGGGCAGGGGCAGGGGGGGGCCCAAGGGGACGGGCAGGGCAGGGGCAGAGGGGGGGGCCCAAGGGGACGGGACGGGCAGGGGCAGAGGGGGGGGCCCAGGGGGACGGGCAGGGCAGGGGCAGAGGGGGGGGCCCAGGGGGACGGGCAGGGCAGGGGCAGAGGGGGGGGGCCCAAGGGGACGGGACGGGCAGGGGCAGGGGGGGGCCCAAGGGGACGGGACGGGCAGGGGCAGAGGGGGGGCCCAGGGGGACGGGCAGGGCAGGGGCAGAGGGGGGGGCCCAGGGGGACGGGCCGGGCAGGGGCAGAGGGGGGGCCCAGGGGGACGGGACGGGCAGGGCAGAGGGGGGGGCCCAGGGGGACGGGCCGGGCAGGGGCAGGGGGGGGGCCAGGGGGACGGGACGGGCAGGGGCAGAGGGGGGGCCCAGGGGGACGGGCAGGGCAGGGGCAGAGGGGGGGGCCCAGGGGGACGGGACGGGCAGGGGCAGAGGGGGGGCCCAGGGGGACGGGACGGGCAGGGGCAGAGGGGGGGCCCAGGGGGACGGGATGGGCAGGGGCAGAGGAGGGGGCCCAGGGGGACGGGCCGGGCAGGGGCGGGGGGGGCCCAGGGGGACGGGATGGGCTGGGCAGTAGGGGCAGGTCCCGGCTGTGCGGGCTGGTTTGCCCCTGGCCCTGCCGGCGGAGGGGGGAGCGGGAGCGGGGGGGGGGGGCGGGCGCTCACCAGCAGTTCCTGGGGTGGCAGCCGCAGAAGGAGATGTTTTTCATCTGGAAGAAGTGGCTGCAGCGCTCCAGCTGAAAATGAAACGCTGTGTGAACCCAACCACCCCCCCGTGGGCGTGCGGAGCCCCGTGCAAACCCAACCCCCGTGGGCATGCGGAGCCCCGTGCGAACCCAACCCCCGTGGGCGTGAGGAGCCCCGTGCGAACCCAACCCCCGTGGGCGTGAGGAGCCCCGTGTGAACCTAACCCCCGTGGGCATGAGGAGCCCCGTGCGAACCCAACCCCCGTGGGCGTGAGGAGCCCCGTGTGAACCCAACCCCTGTGGGCGTGAGGAGCCCCGTGCGAACCCAACCCCTGTGGGCGTGAGGAGCCCCGTGCGAACCCAACCCCCGTGGGCATGCAGAGCCCCGTGTGAACCCAACCCCTGTGGGCGTGAGGAGCCCCGTGCGAACCTAACCCCCGTGGGCATGAGGAGCCCCGTGCGAACCCAACCCCTGTGGGCATGAGGAGCCCCGTGCGAACCCAACCCCCGTGGGCATGAGGAGCCCCGTGCGAACCCAACCCCTGTGGGCATGAGGAGCCCCGTGCGAACCCAACCCCCGTGGGCATGAGGAGCCCCGTGCAAACCCAACCCCTGTGGGCATGAGGAGTCCCGTGCAAACCCAACCCCTGTGGGCATGAGGAGCCCCGTGCGAACCCAACCCCTGTGGGCATGAGGAGCCCCGTGTGAACCTAACCCCCGTGGGCGTGAGGAGCCCCGTGTGAACCTAACCCCCGTGGGCATGAGGAGCCCCGTGCGAACCCAACCCCCGTGGGCATGAGGAGCCCCGTGCGAACCCAACCCCCGTGGGCGTGAGGAGCCCCGTGCGAACCTAACCCCCGTGGGCATGAGGAGCCCCGTGCGAACCCAACCCCCGTGGGCGTGAGGAGCCCCGTGTGAACCTAACCCCCGTGGGCGTGAGGAGCCCCGTGCGAACCCAACCCCTGTGGGCATGAGGAGCCCCGTGCGAACCCAACCCCCGTGGGCATGAGGAGCCCCGTGCGAACCCAACCCCCGTGGGCATGAGGAGCCCCGTGCGAACCCAACCCCCGTGGGCATGCAGAGCCCCGTGCGAACCCAACCCCTGTGGGCATGAGGAGCCCCGTGCGAACCCAACCCCCGTGGGCATGCAGAGCCCCGTGTGAACCCAACCCCTGTGGGCGTGAGGAGCCCCGTGCGAACCCAACCCCCGTGGGCATGAGGAGCCCCATGTGAACCCAACCCCTGTGGGCGTGAGGAGCCCCGTGCGAACCCAACCCCCCGTGGGCGTGAGGAGCCCCGTGTGAACCTAACCCCCGTGGGCGTGAGGAGCCCCGTGTGAACCCAACCCCTGTGGGCATGCAGAGCCCCGTGTGAACCCAACCCCTGTGGGCGTGCAGAGCCCCGTGCAAACCCAACCCCCGTGGGCGTGAGGAGCCCCGTGCGAACCCAACCCCCGTGGGCATGAGGAGCCCCGTGCGAACCCAACCCCCGTGGGCGTGAGGAGCCCCGTGTGAACCTAACCCCCCGTGGGCGTGAGGAGCCCCGTGCGAACCCAACCCCCGTGGGCATGAGGAGCCCCGTGCGAACCCAACCCCCGTGGGCGTGAGGAGCCCCGTGCGAACCCAACCCCCGTGGGCATGAGGAGCCCCGTGCGAACCCAACCCCCGTGGGCATGAGGAGCCCCGTGCGAACCCAACCCCCGTGGGCGTGCGGAGCCCCGGGCAAAACCAATCCCCGTGGGCGTGAGGAGCCTCGTGCGAAGCCAACTCCCCAGTGGGCATGCACAGCCCCGTGCAAACCCAACCCCCCCCCCCCCGAGCTTGCGGAGCCCCGTGCGAACCCAACTCCCCAATGGGCGTGCGGAGCTCTGTGTGAACCCAACCCCCCAACGGGTGTGCGGAACCTCGTGCAAACCCAACCTGGGTGTGTGGAGCCTTGTGCGAATCCAACCCCCCCATGCATGTGCAGAGCCCCGTGTGAAACCAACCCCCCCACCCACGTGCAGAGCCCCGTGTGAAACCGACCCCCCCACGTGCAGAGCCCCGTGTGAAACCGACCCCCCCACGTGCAGAGCCCCGTGTGAAACCGACCCCCCCACGTGCAGAGCCCCGTGTGAAACCGACCCCCCCCACGGGCGGCGTGTGTTGAGTAGCCCTGACCTAGACGTAGCCAGGTCCTGCCGGGAGGGCCGGGGACTGCACTCGATGACTCTCGAGGTCCCTTCCCGTCCTAGGGCTCCATGATTCACTGCATGGCCCCCCTGCAGCCCTGCCTCTCCCCCTCGGGACGGGCCCCACCTCCCCCCAGCCAAGGCCCCCGCCTCCCTCACCTCGTCGTCCCGGCTGTCCTCATTGACGCTCAGGATCAGCTTGATGCCTTGCAGGGTGATCTCCAGGTCGCACGTGGCCGGGGGGCGCAGATGCACCGTCAGCTTCCTGGTGGTAGCGATCTGAAGGGCCCAGGCAGCGCTCAGAGCGGGCCCGGCCCGAGCCACGGGGAGCGGCCAGAGCCCCCCCCGCCCACGCGCCTGCCCCGTGCCCGGCAGCGCCCCCTGCTGGGAGCGGCCAGAGCCCCCCCCGGCCCACGCGCCTGCCCCGTGCCCGGCAGTGCCCCTTGCTGGGAGCGGCCAGAGCCCCCCCCCCCGCCCACGTGCCTGCCCCGTGCCCGGCAGTGCCCCCTGCTGGGAGCGGCCAGAGCCCCCCCCCCGCCCACGCGCCTGCCCCGTGCCCGGCAGTGCCCCCCTGCTGGGAGCGGCCAGAGCCCCCCCCGGCCCACGCGCCTGCCCCGTGCCCGGCAGCGCCCCCTGCTGGGAGCGGCCAGAGCCCCCCCCCCGCCCACGCGCCTGCCCCGTGCCCGGCAGCGCCCCCTGCTGGGAGCGGCCAGAGCCCCCCCCCGGCCCACGCGCCTGCCCCGTGCCCGGCAGCGCCCCCTGCTGGGAGCGGCCAGAGCCCCCCCCCCGGCCCACGCGCCTGCCCACTGCCCGGCAGCGCCCCCTGCTGGGAGTGGCCAGAGCCCCCCCCGGCCCACGCGCCTGCCCCGTGCCCGGCAGCGCCCCCTGCTGGGAGTGGCCAGAGCCCCCCCCCGGCCCACGCGCCTGCCCCGTGCCCGGCAGCGCCCCCTGCTGGGAGTGGCCAGAGCCCCCCCCCGCCCACGCGCCTGCCCCGTGCCCGGCAGCGCCCCCTGCTGGGAGTGGCCAGAGCCCCCCCCCGGCCCACGCGCCTGCCCAATGCCCGGCAGCGCCCCCTGCTGGGAGTGGCCAGAGCCCCCCCCCCGCCCACACGCCTGCCCCGTGCCCGGCAGCGCCCCCTGCTGGGAGCGGACAGAGCCCCCCCCAGCCCACGCGCCTGCCCCGTGCCCGGCAGCGCCCCCTGCTGGGAGCGGACCGAGCCCCCCCCCGGCCCATGCGCCTGCCCCGTGCCCGGCAGCGCCCCCTGCTGGGAGCGGCCAGAGCCCCCCCCCCGGCCTACGCGCCTGCCCCGTGCCCGGCAGCGCCCCCTGCTGGGAGCGGCCAGAGCCCCCCCCCAGCCCACGCGCCTGCCCCGTGCCCGGCAGCGCCCCCTGCTGGGAGCGGACCGAGCCCCCCCCCCAGCCCACGCGCCTGCCCAATGCCCGGCAGCGCCCCCTGCTGGGAGCGGCCAGAGCCCCCCCCCCGGCCTACGCGCCTGCCCCGTGCCCGGCAGCGCCCCCTGCTGGGAGCGGCCAGAGCCCCCCCCGGCCCACGCGCCTGCCCAATGCCCGGCAGCGCCCCCTGCTGGGAGCGGCCAGAGCCCCCCCCCGCCCACGTGCCTGCCCCGTGCCCGGCAGCGCCCCCTGCTGGGAGTGGCCAGAGCCCCCCCCAGCCCACGTGCCTGCCCCGTGCCCCGGCAGCGCCCCGTGCTGGGAGCGGACAGAGCCCCCCACGGCCCACGCGCCTGCCCAATGCCCGGCAGCGCCCCCTGCTGGGAGCGGACAGAGCCCCCCACGGCCCACGCGCCTGCCCCGCTGGGAGCGGCCAGAGCCCCCCCCCCCCCGGCCCACGCAGCGCCCCCTGCTGGGGTGTCGGAGGGGTTTTGCTCGGGAGGCTTCAGGCAGGCTGCTGAAGCGCTCTGTGGGACTGGTTTGTGGCCTGTGTGGAGAGGTCACCAGTCTGGGGGCTGTAAGGAGCCCCGGATTTGAGCAATTCGCCCGGAGCGGACGCCCTCAGCTGTGCCCAGACACGGCCCGGTCCGTCACAGTGGCGTAGTCGGCAGGATCCACAGATCTTGGTCAATTGAGCTTTGGGATCAGGACCCCGCGCTGTCTACATTTGATTTGTGGTACTGAGAGTGCGGTTGGTTAAAGGCAGCCGAAATGAGTCAGCAGCGCCCATATGAGAGCCTGAGCAGAGAGGCTCTGAAGGATTTGTGCTCACAGAGGGGCATTGGCTTCCTACAGAAGACTACTAAGCAGCAGCTGACAATTTTGCTGCTGCAGGACGACCTGCGGGCCAAGGGGCAGCCCCCACCCGAGGCTACAGATGCGGTTACGGAGGAAATCAAGAGGCAGCAGGCAGCGAGGGAAAGGGAGCTAGAACACGAGAGGGCCCTGGCAGAGAGACGTGCCCAGGACCACGCACGGCGCATGGAGGAGAGGGCGGCGGAGGAGAGTTCCCAGCGGCGCCAACTCCAGATACTGGAGGCACAACAAAGGGTCCAGCAACCTGCGAGCCCAGCCCCGCTTGCCAACAAGAGCTGGGAGAGGATCTGTCCCGTCTACAGCGATAGTGACGATATCGAGGAGTTTTTGGCCACCTTCGAGCGCATCTGCAACGTGAACCGGATCCCAGACGAGCAGCGCAGGCCTGTCCTGAGGGCCAGACTGACTGGCGAGGACAGGGAGGTATCAATGACATGGGGGAGGAGGAAGCGTTGGACGACGGGCGGTTCAAGGACTATGCACTGAGGCGGTTCAGGGTCACCCCTGGATCCCACCGGGTTAAGTTCAGGAGTTTTAGGGTGGCCAGTGATTGTTCCTATCTGGAATGTGCCCACAAGCCGATGGGCTTTGTTAAAAGGTGGGTGATGGGGGCGAAGGTAAACGGGGATTATGAGAAGCTGCTGGATTTGGTCACCCTGGAGCAGTTTCTGAATGTGGTGCCTGACCAGGCCAGGGCGGCCGTGTGTGATCGAGAGCCCGAGTCGGTCCTACGGGCTGCAGACATTGCGGACGCCCAGACCCAGAACAGGGCGCGGGATGGGCACAGACCCCTGGGGAGGACTCAGCACCTGTCCCCCAGTCTAGACGGAGGGAGGGGGTCAGGAGCAGACCCGGCCCAGAATCCATCGAGGGGACACAGAGGAGCCCCGAGAGCAGGGGTGCCCTCCTCAGGGATAGGCAGGCCAAGTGCTATCCCTGTGGCCAATCTGGCCATATAAGGCCCGACTGTCCAGACCTAAAGAGCAGCCCGAGGCCAGAAGCTCCCGGCTGCTCTTTAAGCACCAATTCAATTCCAGTGCACACACAGGACGGGCTCTCGGACCCCAGCGAGGCCCCTGACGCCGCCCTGGGTCCAGATGGGAGCCCTGCAGTGGCCAACGTTAACACTGGAACCCATGGCGGAGTGAGGGGTCAGTGAGCTCACCCGGTATGGCAGGACGGAGGTGGGGAAGGGCAGGGAGAAGTTTATGGGGGAGGCGAAGGTCAATGGAGTTGGATATAGGGGCTGGCGGGACACTGGCTCCTAGTTCGAACTAGCAGGGGTAATGGAGTCATCCGCAGCTGCAAATGAAGCCCGGGATTTGAATTTCCCAGGCTTCATTTGCATAAGCCGGCCGGCGCCATTTTTAAATGCCGGCTAGTTCGGACCCCGTGCCGTGCGGCTACACGCGGCTACACGCGGCTACACGTGGCACGGAGTAGCTAGTTCAGATTAGGCTTCTAATCCGAACTAGCTGTACGCCTCGTACCAAACATGAAGCCTAATCCGAACTAGCTGGTCCGTGCCGCGTGTAGCCGCGTGGCACGGGGTTCAAACTAGCCGGCATTTAAAAATGGCACCAGCCGGCTTATGCAAATAAAGCCCGGGAAATTCAAATCCCAGGCTTCATTTGCAACTGCGGATGACTCCATTACCCCCTAGTTCGAACTAGCAGGGTAGTGTAGACAGACCCTCAGGGAAGTTGATATCTGGTTCCATGTGGAAATAGAGGTTGGAGGTGGCCAGAGGAGAGACTTGGGAGTCTACAGCTTACTGCTGTTACCCCACTGAGTGGGGGAAGGGGGAGAATTCCAGGGCCATTGTGAGCCAGGGTACGTCTAGACTACATGCCTCTGGCGCCAGAGATTAGGCTACCAGACATAGTAAAATGAAGCGGCGATTTAAATAATCGCGGCTTCATTTAAATTTACATGGCTGCCGCGCTGAGCCGACAAACAGCTGATTAGCTGTTTGCTGGCTCAGCGCGATTGTCAGGACGCGCGGGTGTCGACATCAAAGGTATTTGTCGACCACTCCGGTATGCCTCCTGGGATCAGGTTTACTTGGGTGGTTGACAAATGCCTTTGATGTCGACACCCGCGCGTCCTGACTATCGCGCTGAGCCAGCAAACAGCTGATGAGCTGTTTGTCGGCTCAGCAAGGCAGCCATGTAAATTTAAATGAAGCCGCGATTATTTAAATCACCGCTTCATTTTCCTATGTCTGGTAGCCTAATCTCTGGGGACAGAGGCATGTAGTCTAGACGTACCCCCAGGGAGTCACGCCCAGCCAGCCCTTTGTCTTGGTCAGGCTGGAAGTTTCAGGCCTGGAGCCCAGAGGACAAGGGGGAGGGGCAGGACTTGCTTTGGCCAAGAAGATTTGCAGTTTAAACCTGAAGGGCCAAAACTGCAAAGGTGTGGGGCCAGAGAAGGGGCCTGACGGAGAATGTCAGTATACACCTGAGATAGGGTTGTTCTTGTTACTGATGTTAATTCTTGTAACCAATGGATTAGTGTTGCAGAGAATTGTAAAGGTGCACTGTGCCGTAGTGGGGGTACCTGGCTGGTTTCTATGGGGCTGTGGTAACCCCACTGGCTGCCACCGGTACCACAGCCCAGAAGGACAGGGATGGGTCATTATGCAAAGGGATCTCTCAACCGGTCTGACCAGCTACCCCAGGGAGAGGAACAAAGGAAGGTGGATGCTGCCCTGGCTGGGGGGCAGGGCTGGAGGACGGGGAGTGAGTTTCTGTCTGGGAGGATGGAGGAAGCAGCCTCAGCTACAGGCTGGGGGGTTTAGAAGCCAAGACCCCCCCCATCTCAAGGGGGGCTGGGGCATCCTAGGCCTGCCCTGGAACCTGATGACATCTGTGCTGGGCTGTATCCTGGGGAAGCAATAAACCACCCTCTGTTCTACCGGCTGGCGGAGTCTGTTTGTGCCATTTCAGGGGTGCAGGAAACGGGGGACCCCCAACGCGCCCTCACATATACAATGGGCATGATCTTATGGCAACACCTTGTAACTTGTCAGGGAATGTGCCCAGTGACAGACTGGACGTAAAAGGACATTGTGATGTTGCTGTTTCATGGTTAATGCTTGTAACTGGTCTTGGAACTTCATACAGGGCAAGGAAGGTTCCAGCCAGACGGTGCTGCATGATAAGGGAAACTGAGGCACGCCACCATTTTGTTTTCGTGGATAAGTGCAAAAATGCCTACACTATTTGGGATGAGAATACCTGCATTCACACAAGGTTAATTGTGGTTCAGAGAGTTGCCAGAGCTGGCCCGGATAAATTCACTACTTTCTTCAGCTCTGGGCAAAATCACCTGACATACACGGGGATCATGCTACAAAGGCAGATCCAATTAGTTCTGGGTTTTACCAAGTTTTACCTGGGGATTCTAAGACAATGCAAGGACGTGGCTGTCGCTATGACAGACCTTGCAGTAATGAAGCCTATTTTAGGCGAACTGGGTTCTCATACACTGATCCGGCTCTGTACTGTTGTTTCTAACATTGGGTTAGAACATGCGATGACCCAGAGCCAAAGCATGGGGAGGCCTGTGATGCCCTCAGTGATGTTACTGGCATCACTTCCTGCATCAATTTTGCGTTGGGGATGTCATGTTGTTGCGTTGGGGGTGTCATGTCATGAATTTGAGGGAAGCAGCCAGATCACTGCTGCACCCATAGGTGGGGGTGCTGGCCCCAGAAATGGTATAAAAGGGGCCATGTGGGGTGTTGAATAGAAGCTACCGTCTGCTGATCCTGTGTACGCTAGTCATGTGAGTGGATAATGTCTGTGTGTGTAGTTAGGAATCTGTAATCTGTGTGGATACTGAATATTTCCCTGCATGTGGTAGAGCAGTGGGCAGAGCCCGGCCTGTGGACATGCTAATCAGCGAGGCCCTGTGGGACAATGGCTTTCAATGGGCCAAGGACACACCTAAAGAATGAGGGCTGACACCTGAGGGCTGCCAGCAGGGAACAGGGATAGGCCGCTGGCCAGGTGACCTGCTGCAGCCAAGAAGAGACGAGGAAGGAGGGATAAAGGGTCCATGTGGTCAACTCCATCTTGTTATTCAGCTCAGCACTTCATCCCAGAGGCAGCATTGCAGGGATCGAAGAGCCCGGAAGACCTGTGAACCCATCCTGATCTCAGGATGTGCAATAAGAACTTTTAAACCAGCAGCTGCAACATCTCTGCTAGAGCCTGCATCGAGGACTGGGAGATTCGGTGCATGTAACGTACTGTACTTTAACAACCTCACTCTCAGGCTTTTCTTTCTTGTAATAATAAACCTTTAGGCCGTGTCCAGACTCAGGGGTTTTTTCGGGAAAAGTAGCCTTTTCCCGAAAAAACTTCCCCTGCATCCAGACTCAAGCTGCGTTCTTTCGAAATTATTTCGAAAGAACGCGGCTTTTCTTTCGATGGCGGTAAACCTCATTTCACGAGGAAGAACACCTTCCTTCGAAAGTTCCTCTTTCGAAGGAAGGCGTTCTTCAATGTAAAGAGGCCGTCTTCGAAAGAGAGCATCCAGACTCGCTGGGTGCTCTCTTTCGAAAAAGCGGATTTTTCTTTCGAAAGATCCGCCTGCAGTCTAGACGCGATCTTTCGAAAGAAGCCTGCAGTCTAGACATAGCCTTAGATATAGATTCTAAAGGATTGGCCCAGCGTGATTTGTGGGTAAGGTCCAGAGGGTAAATTGACCAGGGATCTGTGGCTGGTTTCTTGGAACCGGACAGAACTTGTTCGGGGTAGGTGGGATTGGGTGCTAGGACCCCCCACCTGTGTATAGGCCCGGGGCCATCTGGGGCACGGATATTGCTGGGGTGTCGGAGGGGTTTTGCTCGGGAGGCTTCAGGCAGGCGGCTGGAGCACTCTGTGGGACTGGTTTGTGGCCTGTTTGGGAAGGTCACCAGTCTGGGGGCTGTAAGGAACCCTGGATTCGAGCAATTCGCCCTGAGCGGACGCCCTCGGCTGTGCCCAGACACGGCCCGAAGCCAGTGCTCCTGCCCCAGTCCCGTAGTGCCCCCTTCTGGGGAGGCCAGAGCTGGGGAGCTGGGTTGGAGCCCCCCGCCAGACGTCCCCGCGGTGTCCCCCGACTCACCTTCTGCATGGCTGCGCACAGGATGCCGTTCCCCTGGTGATACGGGACCTCCACCGAGCCCAGGAACTGCACGTTGAACCGCTCCACCCAGCACGGGCGCCTCTTCAGCCCTGAAAGCAGAGTCACGCCAGCCCTGGAGTCACCCGCAGCAGCAGGCGGGGGGCAGCCCTGTCACCGGGCTGGGCACGGGGGCGCCGGGTCAGGCCGTCTGGCGACGAGAGCAGCCACGTCGGAGACGGACGAACCCACCGGGCAGGTTCTGGTGTCGGCCCCAGGGACCCCCCCCCCCCGGGCCTCTCCGTGCCAAGAAACTTCCCCCCACCCCTCGCACCCTTGAGACCCCTGTCCCCACCTGGGGGTCACGCCCTGCTGTGCATCCTGCCACAGGCAGGCCGAGGGGCAGGGGCAGGGGCTGCCCCCTACAGCAGACAGGACAGAGCGTGGAGGTGAAACCAGCCAGTCTCCATGAAAGCCAAGGCTGGCGTGTACTCAGTGCAGGAGCGCAGGCAGCCAGGTGCCCCCAAAGCCCGCCAGCCGCCCCCAATCCTCACCAGCCACCCCCAAGCCCCTCCAGTTGCCCCCAAACCCCGCCAGCCGCCCCCAATCCTCACCAGCCACCCCCAAGCCCCTCCAGTTGCTCCCAAACCCCGCCAGCCGCCCCCAATCCTCACCAGCCACCCCCAAGCCCCTCCAGTTGCCCCCAAACCCCGCCAGCCGCCCCCAATCCTCACCAGCCACCCCCAAGGCCCTCCAGTTGCCCCCAAACCCCGCCAGCCGCCCCCAATCCTCACCAGCCACCCCCAAGGCCCTCCAGTTGCCCCCAAACCCCGCCAGCCGCCCCCAATCCTCACCAGCCACCCCCAAGGCCCTCCAGTTGCCCCCAAACCCCGCCAGCCGCCCCCAATCCTCACCAGCCACCCCCAAGGCCCTCCAGTTGCCCCCAAACCCCGCCAGCCGCCCCCAATCCTCACCAGCCACCCCCAAGGCCCTCCAGTTGCCCCCCAAACCCTGCCAGCCGCCCCCAATCCTCACCAGCCACCCCCAAGCCCCTCCAGTTGCCCCCAAACCCCGCCAGCCGCCCTCAATCCTCACCAGCCACCCCCAAGCCTCTCCAGTTGCCCCCAAACCCCGCCAGCCGCCCCCAATCCTCACCAGCCACCCCCAAGGCCCTCCAGTTGCCCCCCAAACCCTGCCAGCCGCCCCCAATCCTCACCAGCCACCCCCAAGGCCCTCCAGTTGCCCCCCAAACTCTGCCAGCCGCCCCCAATCCTCACCAGGTGCCCCCAGCCACCCCCAAGCCCCTCCAGTCACCCCAAAACTGCTCCAGCTGCTCCTGTGACGCAGTGGGGGGCGCTGTTACATTCACTCTTTGCTGTATTGTGCTCTGCGTGTGCACGTGGGTGTGTACCTCAATCCCCCCCTCCCCGCAGCACTCTCTGCATGAGGAGGGGGGGTGTCAGTGCCACACCAGCCTGGCCCCACGCTCGGCACCACGCCGCCCAGTGTCAGTGCCACGCTGCTCTGGCCCCTCACTCACACACGCACTCACACACACTCACACACACACTCATACACATGCTCGCACACATGCATACATTCACACACATTCACATGTACACTCACACAGTCGTGCTCACAGGCTCACACACACAGTCACATGCTGACACACACACTCGTGCGCACACACACACACTCGTGCGCGCGCACACACACTCGTGCATGCACACACACACACACTCGTGCGCACACACACACACACACACACACTCGTGCGCACACTCACACATGCACTCTGCCCCCCCACCCCATTTCTGCGGAGCTGCAGAGCCAGGGGGCTGAGGACAGGGTGAGCAGCAGATCCCTGGCAGCTCTCCGGGGTCTGTCTACACTACCCCGCTGGTTCGAACTAGGGGGGGTAATGGAGTCATACAGAGTTGCAAATGAAGCCTGGGATTTGAGTTTCCCAGGCTTCGTTTGCATGAAGCCGGCCGGCGCCATTTTTAATGCCGGCTAGTTCGAACCCCGTGCCACACGGCTACATGCGGCTACACGCAGCACGGACTAGCTGGTTCGGATTAGGCTTCCTATCCGAACTAGCTGTACACCTCGTGGAACAGCAGCCTAATCCGAACTAGCTAGTTCGTGCTGCGTGTAGCCGCGGGCACGGGGTCCGACCTAGCCAGGATTTAAAAATGGCGCCGGCCGGCTTCATGCAAATGAAGCCCAGGAAATTCAAATCCCGGGCTTCATTTGCAACTCTGTATGACTCCATTACCCCCCCTGGTTCGAACCAGCGGGGTAGTGTAGACAGACCCATGGGGATTACGCGGCATGAACTGGGGGCAGGATGCGGCCAGTGCTCACCCGTCGGAGGGGTGTCTCGGGGGTGTGGGTGGAGGGAGGGGAAGTGACCCCAGGATGGCCTGGGCCTGGCCCCAGGGCTGTGGTTGGCTGGAGGGTGGGTGTGGGGGGCGGGGGAGCGACCCGGGCGGTGGCTGGCTGGAGGGTGGGGGCGGGGGAGCGACCCGGACAGAGGCTGCCTGGGGGGTGGCGTGGGGGCGGGGGCAGTGGCCGGCCGTGGCTGTGGGGTGGGGGCGGGGGCGGCGTGGGGGCGGGGAGGACCCGGCAGTGGCGGGGGTGGGGGCGGGGGCGGCGTGGGGGCGGGGGCAGTGGCCGGCCGTGGTTGGGGAGTGGGGGTGGGGGCAGGGGCGGCGTGGGGGTGGGGGCAGTGGCCGGCCGTGGCTGCGGGGTGGGGGTGGGGGCGGGGGCGGCGTGGGGGCGGGGGCAGTGGCCGGCTGTGGCTGGGGGGGGCGGGGCAGTGGCCGGCCGTGGGTGGGGGGGGGCGGGTTCGGCATGGGGGCGGGGGCAGTGGTCGGCCGTGGCTCGGGGGTGGGGGTGGGGTCGGCGTAGGGGCGGGGGCAGTGGCCGGCCGTGGCTGGGGGGTGGGGGCGGCGTGGGGGCGGGGGCAGTGGCCGGCCGTGGCTGGGGGGTGGGGGTGGGGACGGGGTCGGTGTGGGGGCGGGGGCAGTGGCCGGCCGTGGCTGGAGGGTGGGGGCAGGCGGCGTGGGGGCGGGGTCGGGGTCGGCGTGGGGGCGTGGGCAGTGGCCGGCCGTGGCTGGGGGGTGGGGGCGGGGGCAGTGGCCGGCCATGGCTGGGGGTGGGGGCGGGGGCAGTGGTCGGTCGTGGCTGGGGGTGGGGGCGGGGTCGGCGTGGGGGCGGGAGCAGTGGCCGGCCGTGGCTGGGGGGTGGGAGTAGGGGCAGGGGCGGCGTGGGGGCGGGGGCAGTGGCCGGCCGTGGCTGGAGGGTGGGGGCGGGGGCAGTGGCCGGCCGTGGCTGGGGGGTGGGGGTGGGGGCGGGGGCAGTGGCCGGCCGTGGCTGGGGGGTGGGGGCGGGGGCAGTGGCCGGCCATGGCTGGGGGTGGGGGCGGGGGCAGTGGTCGGCCGTGGCTGGGGGTGGGGGCGGGGTCGGCATGGGGGCGGGAGCAGTGGCCGGCCGTGGCTAGGGGGTGGGAGTAGGGGCAGGGGCGGCGTGGGGGTGGGGGCAGTGGCCGGCCGTGGCTGGAGGGTGGGGGCGGGGGCAGTGGCCGTCCGTGGCTGGGGGGTGGGGGCGGGGGCAGCGGCCGGCCGTGGCTGGGGGGTGGGGGCGGGGGCAGCGGCCGGCCGTGGCTGGGGGGTGGGGGCGGGGGCAGCGGCCGGCCGTGGCTGGGGGGTGGGGGCGGGGGCAGTGGCCGGCCGTGGCTGGGGGGTGGGGGCGGGGGCAGTGGCCGGCCGTGGCTGGGGGTGGGGGCGGGGGCAGTGGCCGGCCGTGGCTGGGGGGTGGGGGCGGGGGCAGTGGCCGGCCGTGGCTGGGGGGTGGGGGCGGGGGCAGTGGCCGGCCGTGGCTGGGGGTGGGGACGGGGGCAGTGGCCGGCCGTGGCTGGGGGGTGGGGGCAGTGGCCGGCCGTGGCTGGGGGGTGGGGGCGGGGGCAGCGGCCGGCCGTGGCTGGAGGGTGGGGGCGGGGGCAGCGGCCGGCCGTGGCTGGAGGGTGGGGGCGGGGGCAGCGGCCGGCCGTGGCTGGGGGGGTGGGGGCGGGGGCAGTGGCCGGCCGTGGCTGGGGGGTGGGGGCGGGGGCAGTGGCCGGCCGTGGCTGGGGGGTGGGGGCCGGGGCAGTGGCCGGCCGTGGCTGGGGGGTGGGGGCGGGGGCAGCGGCCGGCCGTGGCTGGGGGTGGGGGCGGGGGCGGGGGCAGTGGCCGGCCGTGGCTGGGGGGTGGGGGCGGGGGCAGCGGCCGGCCGTGGCTGGAGGGTGGGGGCGGGGGCAGTGGCCGGCCGTGGCTGGGGGGTTGGGGGCGGGGGCAGCGGCCGGCCGTGGCTGGGGGTGGGGGCGGGGGCAGTGGCCGGCCGTGGCTGGGGGTGGGGGCGGGGGCAGTGGCCGGCCGTGGCTGGGGGGCGGGGTCGGGGGCGGGGCAGTGGCCGTCCGTGGCTGGGGGGTGGGGGCGGGGGCAGCGGCCGGCCGTGGCTGGGGGGTGGGGGCGGGGGCAGTGGCTGGCCGTGGCTGGGGGGTGGGGGCGGGGGCAGCGGCCGGCCGTGGCTGGGGGGTGGGGGCGGGGGCAGTGGCCGGCCGTGGCTGGGGGTGGGGGCGGGGGCAGTGGCCGGCCGTGGCCGCCTACCTGCGAGCTCCCTGGCCCGGCCCAGCACCTCGTGGGCGTAGAAGGCCGGGAAGACGCCGCGCTCGCCCGTGCGCATGTTGTAGCCGCGGTACCAGAAATCGTCTTCCTCCAGCTCCACCAGCACCGGGTCGTCCACCTCCAGCTCCAGCTCGTCCTCGTGCCGCGGGATGAACCTGCTGGCGGGGCGGCCGGGGGCGGGCGAGGCAGAGCTCAAGGCGGGTGTGGATGCAGCCCCCCCTCGGAGCTCCTAGGAACAGTGGGGCTGCCCCACACGGCCCTGCTGGCCCGGGGGCGGGGAGCTATCGGCTGCTCTGCCCTGCCGATGAAGCCGCTTCCCCCTCTCAGCACCAGGGAGAGGCCCCGAGGGCAGGTTCCCGGCCGGGGGCCGCGCTGGGGGGCTGGGGCAGGTTCCCGGCCGGGGGGCAGCGCTGGGGGGCTGGGGCAGGTTCCCGGCCGGGGGCCGCGCTGGGGGGCTGGGGCAGGTTCCCGGCCGGGGGCCGCGCTGGGGGGCTGGGGCAGGTTCCCGGCCAGGCGGGGGCCGCGCTGGGGGGCTGGGGCAGGTTCCCGGCCGGGGGGCCGCGCTGGGGGGCTGGGGCAGGTTCCCGGCCGGGGGGCAGCGCTGGGGGGCTAGGGCAGGTTCCCGGCCAGGCGGGGGCCGCGCTGGGGGGCTGGGGCAGGTTCCCGGCCGGGGGGGCAGCGCTGGGGGGCTGGGGCAGGTTCCCGGTTGGGGGGGGCAGCGCTGGGGGGCTGGGGCAGGTTCCCGGCCAGGCGGGGGCCACGCTGGGGGGCTGGGGCAGGTTCCCGGCCAGGCGGGGGCCGCGCTGGGGGGCTGGGGCAGGTTCCCGGCCGGGGGGGCAGCGCTGGGGAGCTGGGGCAGGTTCCCGGCCAGGCGGGGGCCGCGCTGGGGGGCTGGGGCAGGTTCCCGGCCGGGGGGGCAGCGCTGGGGAGCTGGGGCAGGTTCCCGGCCAGGCGGGGGCCGCGCTGGGGGGCTGGGGCAGGTTCCCGGCCAGGCGGGGGCCGCGCTGGGGGGCTGGGGCAGGTTCCCAGCCGGGGGGGCAGCGCTGGGGAGCTGGGGCAGGTTCCCGGCCAGGCGGGGGCCGCGCTGGGGGGCTGGGGCAGGTTCCCGGCCAGGCGGGGGGCAGCGCTGGGGGGCTGGGGCAGGTTCCCGGCCGGGGGGGCAGCGCTGGGGAGCTGGGGCAGGTTCCCGGCAGGCGGGGGCCGCGCTGGGGGGCTGGGGCAGGTTCCCGGCAGGCGGGGGCCGCGCTGGGGGGCTGGGGCAGGTTCCCGGCTGGGGGGGCAGCGCTGGGGGGCTGGGGCAGGTTCCCGGCCGGGGGGCCGCGCTGGGGGGCTGGGGCAGGTTCCCGGCCAGGCGGGGGCCGCGCTGGGGGGCTGGGGCAGGTTCCCGGCCAGGCGGGGGCCGCGCTGGGGGGCTGGGGCAGGTTCCCGGCCGGGGGGGCAGCGCTGGGGAGCTGGGGCAGGTTCCCGGCCAGGCGGGGGCCGCGCTGGGGGGCTGGGGCAGGTTCCCGGCCAGGCGGGGGCAGCGCTGGGGGGTTGGGGCAGGTTCCCGGACAGGCGGGGGCAGCGCTGGGGGGCTGGGGCAGGTTCCCGGCCGGGGGGGCAGCGCTGGGGAGCTGGGGCAGGTTCCCGGCCGGGGGGCTGCGCTGGGGGGCTGGGGCAGGTTCCCGGCCGGGGGGCTGCGCTGGGGGGCTGGGGCAGGTTCCCGGCCGGGGGGCTGCGCTGGGGGGCTGGGGCAGGTTCCCGGCCGGGGGGCTGCGCTGGGGGTTTCCGGGCTGCTCTGCTCACCTGAAGACGGCCCGGTGGGTCTGCTCCCGTTCCTCCCCGTTCACCAGGCAGGAGAAGAGGCCGAAGGACTCGGTACCTGGGAGCAGAGGAGGGATCAGGGGGGGTTTCCACTAGCCAAGCAAAGAAGACCTGACCCAGCTGGGCCCCAGTGGGGACCCCCGGCCCGAGCGTCTCAGGGTCTGTCTACACTAACCCGCTGCTTCCAACTAGGGGGCTAATGTAGGCAACCGGAGTTGCAAATGAAGCCTGGGATTTGAATTTCCCGGGCTTCATTTGCATAAAGCCGGCCGGCGCCATTTTTAAATGCCGGCTAGTTCGGACCCCGTGCCCGCGGCTCCAGGCGGCTCCAGGCGGCTCCACGCGGCTCCACGCAGCTACACGGACTAGCTAGTTCGGACTAGGCTTCCGATTCCAAACTACCGTTACTCCTCGTGAAGCCTAGTCCGAACTAGCTACTCCATGCCGCGTGTAGCCGCGTGTAGCCGGGTGTAGCCGCGTGTAGCCGCGCGGCACGGAGTCCGCACTAGCGGACATTTAAAAATGGCGCCGGCCGGCTTTATGCAAATGAAGGCCGGGAAATTCAAATCCCAGGCTTCATTTGCAACTCCGTATGACTACATTACCCCACTAGTTCGAACTAGGGGGGCGGTGTAAACAGACCCAGGGGGAGCAGGCAGGTGTGATGGGCCAGCCCCCGCTGTGGGGGGGGAACGTCTCCAGAGGGGAAGGAGGAGGCCCAGTGGGGCGAGCAGAGGTCCCGGGTCCATTCCCGGCTCATCTCAGGGCTCGTCTGCCGGGCCGCAGGGCCGCCAGGGAGGAAGGGGGCTGCCGGCAGGAATGACTAGGCCCCTCGTCCACGGGAGTGTGGCCCGGCTGGGGGAGGATGTGGGCCACGGAGCAGGCTCACGCGGGCAGCAGGGCGCCCTGCAGGCCACGCCGGCCTCGGCACCACGCACGCAGCCGTGGCTCAGGAGGCCCGTGGCAGCCCGTGGGCCTGGGCGAGGGGCTCTCCGGCGGGGCCAGGAGCCGGCACTTACTGGAGGAGCGGGACGTGCTGTTGACAAAGACATTGAGGAACTTCTTGGAGAAGTGGAGGTCGGCCTCGGGGGAGGAGTCCTCGGAGGAGCTCAGCCCGTCCTGCGCCGTCAGCCCCTCCCCGAACTCCTCGTCCTCCTCCGGCTCGCAGGCCCGCAGCAGCTCGCTGTCGTCGCTCAGCACCGAGGTGCAGCGCCGCAGGCTCACCAGCTCCAGCTGCGTGTTCTCGTCCACCACCAGCGTGTACTTGATGGAGTCGTAGGCCAGGGACTCGTCCAGCGCCCGCGGCTCCAGGCCCGTGGGGGGCGGTGGCAGCGGCAGGTCCTCCTCAAAGCTGGGCGCGGCCTCGGGGAAGGGGGAGCCCTGCAGGTGGCCGAAGTAGGGCGCCTCGTGCTCCTCGGCGGAGTAGCTCAGGCTGAAGCCCCGGTTGGTCTTGGCGGTGGAGACGTCGAGCCCGGGCAGGAAGGCCTCGGGGCTCCGGGCCAGGCTCGCTAACCGGACGTCGTCGATCAGGTCGCTGTCCTCCAGGATCCCCGAGTCCAGGTCCTTATCGACGGCCCAGGCCTCTGGCCCGGGGGCCGGCTCCGTCTGCGTGCCCTGGGCTCCGGGGGCCGGCTCTGAGGCCTGGGTGCTGGGGGCGCCGAAGGGGAAGGTGTGGACGGGCCCCGTGCAGCAGCCCAGCACGGCCAGCCGGTCGAGGGCGGCGGGCTGCCCCAGGAACACGGGCGTGATGGTGTCGTTGGTCGGGTTGCTCAGGAGCAGGCACGGGCCCGAGTCGCTTGCCGGGGGCGAGGCCTGGGGGGCGGGGCTGGTGCTCGTGGGCTTCTCGTCCGCCGTGCCCTGGAGCGAGCTGCGCAGCGTCTCCATGTCCACCAGCTCGATGCTCTGCTGGCAGCAGGCCCGGAGGCCCCGCCTGGCCTGGCTGCCCGGGGAGTCCTGGGGCCCCTCCAGCCCCTCGGGCTCCAGGTCGGAGGCCGGGGAGATGGTGTCGCAGAGGGAGTGGCCTGGGAAGCACTCGTCCGGGCACCGGAGCGGGTACGAGCCCTCCGAGATCATCTTGTTGACCAGGTTGCTGAGCAGCCAGGGGGAGTCCGAGTCCTCGCTCAGGTCCGGCTCCGACTCCGAGTCCGAGTCGTACTCGCTGGTCCCCTCGCCAGCCCCCTCGGGCAGGAGCTGGGGCCTGACGGGCAGGTAGAAGGAGCGGCGGATGCTCTCCAGGCTGTGGTCCGGGTCGATCTTTAGATCCAGGGGGCTGGAGCCGGACACGTCTGTCTGGTCGAGGGGGGCCGAGGAGTCCTCCGGGTTCAAGGTGTCATAGTACCCCTCCATCTTCAGGTCGGCCAGGCTCTCCCTCCCCACCATGCTCAAGCGGCTCTCCGGCAGCTCCCCCTCCAAGGCCCCCTCCTCCTCCTGCTTGCGCTGAGCCAGCAGCAGCGCGTCCTTGAGGCTCATCACCCCCCGGCCTTCCAGCTCCGTCTCCAGCTCCGCCTCCGAGGTGGGGGAACTGGCCTCCTCGATGGAGTTGGTGAGGTGGGAGGACCTGCCGCTGCTGCTGCCGCTGCTCAGGTCCAGCTCCGTCTCCGAGATGGAGGAGATCATGTTGCTGGCCAGGCGGCCCCCGCAGGCGAAAGCCGCCTCGATCTCCCCCTCGACGTCGGAGTCGGAGCCCGGGGAGCTGAGGGCCTCGCCGTGGCGGCCGCGGGGCAGGAACGGCTTTGAGTTCCGGCTGGTGAGATCTGCCTCGATGCCGGGGTCGGACGACGGAGACGTGGTCTCGGAGGAGCCCGAGGGGAGCCCCCGGAGGCTGGCGGCCCTGCTGCTGTGCGGGCCCTCCCCTTCGGAGCTCAGCTGCTCGCTCAGGCCTCGCAGGCAGGCATAGGACCCCGCGGGGCCCCCGCCGGCCCCCTCCCGCCCATCAGCGAAGACTCGGGCTCCAGGGCTCTTGGGCGGCTCCTCCTCGGAGAGCGGGGTGCTGGCCTGGCTGAGGAGGGGGCTGGGGGAGCCCCGAGTGAGAGCCAGGCCTGTCTCGCCGCCCACGGGGCTCCCCTCCTCTCGGGGCTCTCGGCTCTCCTGCGCCGGCTCGGGGCCGTGGCTGTCGGTGGCTCGGGGCTGCGAGCAGGGGGCTGGGGGGGGAGCGGCAGGCCCTGTTGGAGAGAGAGGCGGTTTAGCCGGCGGCCGGCGGAGGGGAGCCGGGGGATGCGGTGAGCACGGCGCCGAGGAGGTGAGGTTCATGTTATAATCTTCCCCGGCTCTGTGCGGCGCTTGGTTACCATGGGCCAGAGACTCATGTCTGTTGCCTTCCGAGTCATACTGGGAGGGTGTGAGCAGCGCCGGAGCCTGGCCCCCTTCCTCAGGGCTCAGCCCCAGGCCGCGCCGGCTGTCCTGGCAGGGGCCGTCCTGGACACACGGGTGGGAAGGAGACAGGTGCCCTGGAGAGAGAGCAGAGAGCCGAGCTCAGGGCTTGAACCAGCCCCCCGGCCGGGTCCCTCCCTCCCCCTGCGCCCCATGGGGACGGTGCCCTGTGCTGAGGCGGGACGGAGCCGCGGCGCCACGTCCCTCCGGGCACCAGGGAGAGCAGGATGGGCCCCAAGTGCCTTGTGGGGAGGCCCCGGCGGCCCGGCAGCCTCGGCGCTCGGCAGGCAGGGGGCTGGGACGGCCGCCGTGGCCAGGCGGGGCTGGACTGCGTGGCTGGGTGGGATCCCCTGTGGCGTGTGGAGAGGGGCAGCCCAGCGCCGGGGGCAAGGAATCCTGCCGCCAGCCCCCCTCGTCCGCGGGAGCCGGGGACGTGCCCAGCGGGTCCCACCAGGCACTGGGCTGCCTGAGGGCAGGCCTGGGGGGCGAGGAAACGCGACTCTGCCCAGCCCCCTCCCTGGGGTCCCTCGCCCTCCCCCCGATTTCCCACCCGGCCCCAGGGCGAGAGCTGCCCCACAGCTGAGCTCAGACCCACGCGCGCCTGCCCAGGCTGCCCCAGGGTGGGGGAGGGTCGTGCGCTCACCAGTGTGCGAGGACGAGGAGGAGGAGGAGGAGTGGCGAAGGGTCTCCTGCCAGGTGGCCCGCTGGGCGGGGGGAGGAGGCGGGGAGCTGCCATTGTTGTTCAGCGAGTCCTGGTCAGGAAGAAGGAGGAAACATCAGACGGGGGCAGAGCAAAGGCCCGTCCAGCCCGTGTCCTCCACTGTGGGCGGTGCCGGGGCCCCGGAGGGAGCGAACAGACCAGGGAACCCTCCCGGGTCCCTCCCCTGTCGCCCATTCCCAGCCCCTGACAAACCAAGGCCAGGGACCCATCCCTGCCCAGCCTGGCTAACAGCCAGTGATGGCCCTGTCCCCATGAATGTCTGTTTTGAACCCTGTTAGAGTCCCAGCCTGCACACCATCCTCTGGCGAGGAGTTCCACAGGTTGTCTGTGCTGTGTGACCAAATGCTGCCTTGGGTTTGTTTTAGCCCTGGTGCCTATGAAAGAGGAGAGCCAGTGAGTGCAGGAAATGGGTCTGGGGGCGAGGGGTGGGAGGGCCAGAGGTAAGGGGGGGCTCCCCTAGCAGTGCTTCATGGGGATCGGTCTCCTAGAGCAAAGCTGGGCTGGGCACCTGCCAGTGAAAGTGGTGGCAAAGGTGTGAAATAGCAACAGCCCCACAGGGCTCCCCCTCGGCCCCTGGCTGGCAGCACTGGGGGGCCTGCTGGTCTGAGGGGGACCAAGGCGAAGGCCACATGCAGCTAGGACAGGCCCCTCCGGGCCTGGGATCCCTGCTGGCCCCTGCCGTGGCTGAACAGCCCAGTCAGCAACGCTGTGTCACGTTATCGGATTGTGAGGGGAGCAGCCGGGTCTCTGCTGCGCCCGTGGGGGGGGGTTCGCCCCAAAGTGGTACAAAGGGGCCCATGTGACGTGTCAAACAAAAGCTTATTGGCTGCCGGTTCTGAATATGCTCTTCATATGCCTGTATAATGCCTGTGTGCGGAGCTAGGAACCTGTACTCTGCATGGCGACTGGAATCTCTCTGTATCGGGGGAGCCGTGTCAGTCTGAATCTGCAAACGCGGCGAGGAGTCCTGTGGCACCTGAGAGACTAACCAACATGTCGGAGCATACGCTTCCGTGGGCAAAGACCCACTACATGCATCTGACGAAGTGGGTCTTTGCCCACGGAAGCTCATGCTCCGACACTTCGGTTAGTCTATGAGGTGCCACAGGACTCCTCGCTGCTTTTGGAAGTTTCTCTGTATGTGGTTGAGCAATGGGCCAGGAATGTTTGCCTATGGACGTGCTAATGAGCAAGTCTCCAGGGAACAATGGATCTCTGGAGGCCAAAGACACACCTGGCCAGTGGCCACGTGACTCTAGCTGGCTTGGAAGGAACCAGGAGGGGTATAAATAGGCCATGTGGCCGACTCCATGTGGTCTCCAGATCTGCTCCTGACCCCAGATATGGCCTCACAGGGAATCACGAGCTGGGAAGACCTGTGGACCCAGCCTGGCATAGGATGTGCACCAAGGACTTTTAACCAGCAGCTGCAATATCGCTGCTATGAGCCTGCATCGAGGACTGGGAGATTCGGTGCATGTAACGTACTGTACTTTAACAACCTTACTCTCAGGCTTTTCTTTCTTGTGATAATAAACCTTTAGATATAGATTCTAAAGGATTGGCCCAGCGTGATTTGTGGGTAAGATCCAGAGGGTAAATTGACCAGGGATCTGTGGCTGGTTTCTTGGAACCGGACAGAACTTGTTCGGGGTAGGTGGGATTGGGTGCTAGGACCCCCCACCTGTGTATGAGGCCCGGGGCCATCTGGGGCACGGATATTGCTGGGGTGTCGGGGGGGGGGGGTTTGCTCGGGAGGCTTCAGGCAGGCGGCTGAAGCGCTCTGTGGGACTGGTTTGTGGCCTGTTTGGAGAGGTCACCAGTCAGGGGGACTGTAAGAAGCCCCGGATTTGAGCAATTCGCCCTGAGCGGCGCCCTCAGCTGTGCCCAGACATGGCCCGGTCCGTCACACCCTGTAACCCCCACGGACCCCCCGTTCCACACCCCCGGCCTCCCTTCCACCCACGGAAACACCCCCACACCACATAAACATACAGAAACACACACACCCCACGCACAGAAACACCCCCACATCACACACACACACAAACACAGAAACACCCTCCCACAAACACCCCCACACCACACACACACAGAAACACACACACACACACACAGAAACACCCTCCCACACACAGAAACACACCCACACCACACACCCCAAACACCCTAAACAGAAACACACACACACCCAACACACACAAACACCCCCCCACAGACACATCCATGCACCACATACAGAAACACACCCACACCACACACACACACACAGAAAAACACACCCACACCATGCTAAGAAACACCCTCCTACGTACAGAAACACCACCACACCACACACACACAGAAACACACACACAGAACCCCCCCCCAGAAACACACACACCCCACACAGAAACATACCCACACCACACACACACAGAAACACACACACCATGCACAGAAACACCCCCCACAGAGCCTTGGTGCGTCTGCACAGCGCCTTAGGGTGAGTCTGCACAGAGCCTTAGGGTGCGTCTGCACAGCGCCTTAGGGTGAGTCTGCACAGCGCCTTAGGGTGCGTCTGCACAGCGCCTTAGGGTGAGTCTGCACAGCGCCTTAGGGTGCGTCTGCACAGCGCCTTAGGGTGAGTCTGCACAGAGCCTTAGGGTCAGTCTGCACAGCGCCTTACGGTGAGTCTGCACAGCCTTAGGGTGAGTCTGCACAGCGCCTTAGGGTGAGTCTGCACAGAGCCTTAGGGTGAGTCTGCACAGCGCCTTAGGGTGAGTCTGCACAGAGCCTTAGGGTCAGTCTGCACAGAGCCTCAGTGTCCGTCTGCACAGCGCCTTAGGGTGCGTCTGCACAGCGCCTTAGGGTGAGTCTGCACAGCGCCTTAGGGTGCGTCTGCACAGCGCCTTAGGGTGCGTCTGCACAGCCTTAGGGTGAGTCTGCACAGAGCCTTAGGGTGCGTCTGCACAGAGCCTTAGGGTGAGTCTGCACAGAGCCTTAGGGTGAGTCTGCACAGCGCCTTAGGGTGCGTCTGCACAGCGCCTTAGGGTGAGTCTGCACAGCCTTAGGGTGAGTCTGCACAGAGCCTTAGGGTGCGTCTGCACAGAGCCTTAGGGTGAGTCTGCACAGAGCCTTAGGGTGCGTCTGCACAGAGCCTTAGGGTGAGTCTGCACAGAGCCTTAGGGTGCGTCTGCACAGAGCCTTAGGGTGAGTCTGCACAGCGCCTTAGGGTGCGTCTGCACAGCGCCTTAGGGTGCGTCTGCACAGAGCCTTAGGGTGAGTCTGCACAGCGCCTTAGGGTGCGTCTGCACAGCGCCTTAGGGTGCGTCTGCACAGCGCCTTAGGGTGCGTCTGCACAGAGCCTTAGGGTGAGTCTGCACAGCGCCTTAGGGTGCGTCTGCACAGAGCCTTAGGGTGAGTCTGCACAGCCTTAGGGTGCGTCTGCACAGAGCCTTAGGGTGCGTCTGCACAGAGCCTTAGGGTGCGTCTGCACAGCCTTAGGGTGAGTCTGCACAGAGCCTTAGGGTGCGTCTGCACAGAGCCTTAGGGTGCGTCTGCACAGAGCCTTAGGGTGAGTCTGCATAGGGCCTTAGGGTGCGTCTGCACAGAGCCTTAGGGTGCGTCTGCACAGCGCCTTAGGGTGCGTCTGCACAGCGCCTTAAGGTGCGTCTGCACAGGGCCTTAGGGTGCGTCTGCACAGGGCCTTAGGGTGCGTCTGCACAGAGCCTTAGGGTGAGTCTGCACAGAGCCTCAGTGTGAGTCTGCACAGAGCCTTAGGGTGCGTCTGCACAGCGCCTTAGGGTGCGTCTGCACAGCGCCTTAGGGTGCGTCTGCACAGAGCCTTAGTGTGAGTCTGCACAGAGCCTTAGGGTGCGTCTGCACAGCGCCTTAGGGTGCGTCTGCACAGAGCCTTAGTGTGAGTCTGCACAGAGCCTTAGGGTGCGTCTGCACAGCGCCTTAGGGTGCGTCTGCACAGAGCCTTAGGGTGCGTCTGCACAGCGCCTTAGGGTGCGTCTGCACAGAGCCTTAGTGTGAGTCTGCACAGAGCCTTAGGGTGCGTCTGCACAGCGCCTTAGGGTGCGTCTGCACAGCGCCTTAGGGTGCGTCTGCACAGAGCCTTAGTGTGAGTCTGCACAGAGCCTTAGGGTGCGTCTGCACAGCGCCTTAGGGTGCGTCTGCACAGAGCCTTAGCTCGAAATGAGCTACGCAAATTGAGTGGCTGATTTCGAGTGGAACGATGGTCACCGGGACGTCAGAATAAGCTGCCCGTTATATCGAAATCTATTTCAAAGTAACAGGCTGTCTCAAAAGTCGCGGACTAGCTATTTCAGGGGAGTCCTGGTATCCCCAACACTGCTCCGCCATGTAGACGTACCTTAGGGACCAACAACACATGTAGATGGTAGCGCGAGCTTCCGTGGGCACCGCCCGCTTCCTGCCAGGGGGGCAGACACTGGGGTAAGTTGCCCGGGGGGGGCTGTGGAGTCTCCATCCCTGGAGATACTTAGGAGCAGGTTGGACAGGCACCTGTCAGGGATGGTCTAGACGGGGCCTGGTCCTGCCGGGACTGGACTCCGTGTCCTCTCAAGGACCCTTCCAGCCCCGAGTCTGTGGCAGTGACTCTCGCTAGCCGCGCTCGCCAGCAGAAGGCTGCGGACTGCGAGGTGCTGCACGGCCTGGCTCCCGGCAGCGGGCCCAGGGCGGTTTGGGACCCGACGAGACGTGGCTGCAGGGCGCCGGGGTGGGAGCTGCCTGGAGTCGGTGGGACTCACTGCAGCGCCAGGAGGCAGGGCCCGGCCGTGGGGCCCGGAGGCGTGTCTGACACAGCAGCCGGCTCACTGAGACCTGGGCAAAGGCTGCCAGCAGACTGGCCTGGAAGGCCCGGTGGCGTCACTGGCCTTGGCAGAGGAGACTCGGGGGAGCTGCGGGTGCGAGGGGGATGGAGCGAGAAGCCGAGCGAGGGGCTGGCGGGTTCCGCGGGCGCGAGGGGCCGGCCAGCCCCGGGGGGAGGGGTTGTGAGGCCGGGCTCTGTCCTGGCGTATCCAGTGCTGCTGGGGGAGGCTTGGCCGGCCGGCAGCCACGCACATGCTGAGCAGCACCCGTCTGGCGGGCCTTGCTGGGAACGGTCAGGCCGGGGGCCCACGGGTCCTGCAGGGGCTCCCCTCCGTCTCCTCGTTAGTCACTCTGTGCTGGATTGTGCTCTGGGCGTACCTCAGTTTCCCCCCGCATGGGGGGCTGGGCATGGCTCACCCCAGACCTGTGCTGGGCCCAGACACCTGAGGGCCAGACGCAGGAGATGACGACTAGCCCGGAAGGCGGGCAACGGGCGGGCGGGGCTGCCCCAGGCTGGGGCAGGGCCTGTGGGAAGGGGCAGTCTCAGCTGGGTTAGGGTGGGAGAAGGGGCCTAGAGCAGGAAAAGGGGGGAGGGGCCCAGGGACGAGGCCCCCCCAGCGGAACGAGGCCGCCTGCTCTCGGCGCCTGCGCTAACATCGACCCCGCTGTGCCGTGTCCCGGGGAGCCAAGAGCCCTTCTCTTCTACCTGCCGCCGGAGAGTCCCCTCTGGCTGCGGGGGTGCAGGGCCGGGGACTCTGAGGCTTGGTGACACGTCCCTGCGGCTGCGCCCCGGGGGAGGCGCGTGGCCACGAGCTGCAGAGCAGAGCAGGGACCGAGGGCCCAGCCCAGCAGCGGCTCCCTGAGACCCGGCGGGAGCCAGCGGCGTTCCAGCCCTGCCGCAGGCTGCACCCGGAGCTGTGCATGGGGGTCCGGGATCGACTCCGCATGTTTCACTCCGGCCCGTTCGTCCCTCCTCGGAACAAACCCCACAGGACACGAGCTACGGGACGGGCCAGCGGGCTCCCTTGGGCCACAGCAGGGACGGGGCTGGGCCTCTGGGCCTGGGAGAACCTGGGGGGGGGGAAGGATTAGAACCTCTCCCCTGTGTGAGGGGGGCTGGGGGGCACAGGGAGCACTGGGGTGTGTGAGGGGAGGTGGGGGATGGGTTATCACCTCTCCCCTGTGTGAGGGGGGCTGGGGGGCACAGGGCGCACTGGGGTGTCTGAGGGGAGGTGGGGGATGGGTTATAACCTCTCCCGTGTGAGGAGGGGCTGGGGGGCACAGGGCGCACTGGGGTGTCTGAGGGGAGGTGGGGGATGGGTTATGACCTCTCCCCTGTGTAAGGGGGGGCTGGGGGGCACAGGGAGCACTGGGGTGTCTGAGGGAGGTGGGGGATGGGTTATAACATCTCCCCTGTGTGAGGGGGGCTGGGGGGCACAGGGAGCACTGGGGTGTGTGAGGGGAGGTGGGGGATGGGTTATAACCTCTCCCCTGTGTAAGAGGAGGCTGGGGGGCACAGGGAGCACTGGGGTGTCTGAGGGGAGGTGGGGGATGGGTTATAACCTCTCCCCTGTGTAAGGGGGGCTGGGGGGGCAGAGGGAGCACTGGGGTGTCTACAGGGAGGTGGGGGATGGGCTATAACCTCTCCCCTGTGTGAGGGGGGCTGGGGGGCACAGGGAGCACTGGGGTGTGTAAGGGGAGGTGGGGGATGGGTTATAACCTCTCCCCTGTGTAAGAGGGTTTGGGGGGCACAGGGAGCACTGGGGTGTGTTAGGGGAGGTGGGGGATGGGTTATAACCTCTCCCCTGTGTAAGGGGGCGCTGGGGGGCACAGGGAGCACTGGGGTGTCTGATGAGGGTGGGGGATGGGTTATAACCTCTCCCCTGTGTGAGGGGGGCTGGGGGGCACAGGGCGCACTGGGGTGTCTGAGGGGAGGTGGGGGATGGGTTATAACCTCTCCCCTGTGTAAGGGGGGCTGGGGGGGCACAGGGAGCACTGGGGTGTCTGAGGGGAGGTGGGGGATGGGTTATAACCTCTCCCCTGTGTAAGGGGGGCTGGGGGGGCACAGGGAGCACTGGGGTGTCTGAGGGGAGGGGGGATGGGTTATGACCTCTCCCCTGTGTAAGGGGGTTGGGGGGGGGCACAGGGAGCACTGGGGTGTCTGAGGGGGGTGGGGGGCACAGGGAGCACTGGGGTGTCTGAGGGGAGGTGGGGGATGGGTTATGACCTCTCCCCTGTGTAAGGGGGTTGGGGGGGGGGGGCACAGGGAGCACTGGGGTGTCTGAGGGGGGTGGGGGGCACAGGGGGCACTGGGGTGTCTGAGGGGGGTGGGGGGCACAGGGAGCACTGGGGTGTCTGAGGGGGGTGGGGGGCACAGGGGGCACTGGGGTGTCTGAGGGGAGGTGGGGGATGGGTTATAACCTCTCCCCTGTGTAAGGGGGTTGGGGGGGGCACAGGGAGCACTGGGGTGTCTGAGGGGGGTGGGGGGCACAGGGAGCACTGGGGTGTCTGAGGGGAGGTGGGGGATGGGTTATGACCTCTCCCCTGTGTAAGGGGGTTGGGGGGGGGGCACAGGGAGCACTGGGGTGTCTGAGGGGGGTGGGGGGCACAGGGGGCACTGGGGTGTCTGAGGGGGGTGGGGGGCACAGGGAGCACTGGGGTGTCTGAGGGGGGTGGGGGGCACAGGGGGCACTGGGGTGTCTGAGGGGAGGTGGGGGATGGGTTATAACCTCTCCCCTGTGTAAGGGGGTTGGGGGGGGCACAGGGAGCACTGGGGTGTCTGAGGGGGGTGGGGGGCACAGGGGGCACTGGGGTGTCTGAGGGGGGTGGGGGGCACAGGGGGCACTGGGGTGTCTGAGGGGGGTGGGGGGCACAGGGGGCACTGGGGTGTCTGAGGGGGGTGGGGGGCACAGGGGGCACTGGGGTGTCTGAGGGGATTTGCTTGTGAGGCTTCTCGCTGGCCAGGGGGGCAGCTGGAGTACTTGGTGCGGCTGGTTTGGTATTTTACAGAGAGGCCCCCAGGCTTGGGTTGGAAGTGGCCCCTCCGCACCACACACACACACACACACACACACACACACACACACACACACGGCAGGGCCCCTCCGCACCCCACACACACACACACACACACACACACACACGGCAGGGCCCCTCCGCACCACACACACACACACACACACACACACACACACACGGCAGGGCCCCTCCGCACCACACACACACACACACACACACACACACACACACGGCAGGGCCCCTCCGCACCACACACACACACACACACACATACACACACACACACACGGCAGGGCCCCTCCGCACCACACACACACACACACACGGCAGGGCCCCTCCGCACCACACACACACACACACACACACACACACACACACACGGCAGGGCCCCTCCGCACCACACACACACACACACACGGCAGGGCCCCTCCGCACCACACACACACACACACACACACACACACACGGCAGGGCCCCTCCGCACCCCCCCCCCCACACACACACACACACGGCAGGGCCCCTCCGCACCACACACACACACACACATACACACACACACACACGGCAGGGCCCCTCCGCACCACACACACACACACACACACACACACACACACGGCAGGGCCCCTCCGCACCCCACACACACACACACACACACACACACACACACACACACACACGGCAGGGCCCCTCCGCACCACACACACACACACACACACACACACACACGGCAGGGCCCCTCCGCACCACACACACACACACACACACGGCAGGGCCCCTCCGCACCCCACACACACACACACACACACACACACGGCAGGGCCCCTCCGCACCACACACACACACACACACACACACACACGGCAGGGCCCCTCCGCACCCCCCCCCCACACACACACACGGCAGGGCCCCTCCGCACCCCACACACACACACACACACGGCAGGGCCCCTCCGCACCACACACACACACACACACACACACACACGGCAGGGCCCCTCCGCACCCCCCCCCCCCACACACACACACGGCAGGGCCCCTCCGCACCACACACACACACACACACACACACACACACGGCAGGGCCCCTCCGCACCACACACACACACACACACACACGGCAGGGCCCCTCCGCACCACACACACACACACACACACACACGGCAGGGCCCCTCCGCACCACACACACACACACACACACACACACGGCAGGGCCCCTCCGCACCCCCCCCCCCACACACACACACACGGCAGGGCCCCTCCGCACCACACACACACACACACACACACACGGCAGGGCCCCTCCGCACCACACACACACACACACACGGCAGGGCCCCTCCGCACCACACACACACACACACACACACACACACACACACACACGGCAGGGCCCCTCCGCACCACACACACACACACACACGGCAGGGCCCCTCCGCACCACACACACACACACACACACACACACACGGCCCCCAATAACGCTGTTGCACACGGGCACACACAGAGCCTGACCCAGTGCAGGGACCCCCCCAGCACCAGACAACTTCAGTGCCTGGCTCCAAACACTGGAGCACACAGGAATCCAACACGGACAAGCTTAACCCCCACGCAGAGACCCCCCCAATCCCCTCAGCCCAGCACTCAGACACCCCCAAGCCCCTCAACATGGCACACGGAGACACCCCCTGTGACGTAGTGGGGGTACTTGCTGGGCTGTGGTGACCCCTGCTGTCTGGAGCAAGACCCAGCAGGGAAAACCTCGCTAGGCAGAGGTAAGGCCAAACTTGTTGAACCAGTGGCCAGACACCCCCCATGGAGAGGAACAAAGGAAGGTGGATGCTGCCCTGGCTGGGGGGCAGGGCTTGGAGAGGGTTAGTGAGTTCCTATCTGGAGAGCATGGAGGAGAGCCTAGGGAAAGGGGCTGGAGTTTAGGGGCCCAGTCTCCCCCATCTCAAGGGGGCCTGAGGCATCCTAGCCCAGCTCTGTGACCAGATTCCATCTGTGCTGTGCTGTATCCTGGAGGAGCAATAAACCACCCTCAATTCCACTAGCTGGTGCAGTCTGTTTGTGCCATTTCGGGGTGCAGGAGACGGGGAACCCCCAACTCGCCGTCACACCCCCCAAACCCCTCAGCCTACCACGCGGAGACACCCCCAAATCCCTCAGCCCAGCACACAGAGACACCCCCTCCTGAGCCCTCAGCCCCCATGCAGAGAGCCCCCCAGTCCTGAGCCCCCATGCAGAGAGCCCCCCAGTCCCCTGAGCCCGCATGCAGAGAGCCCCCCGTCCCCCGAGCCCCCATGCAGAGAGCCCCCCAGTCTCCCAAGCCCCCATGCAGAGAGCCCCCCAGTCCCCTGAGCCCGCATGCAGAGAGCCCCCCGTCCCCTAAGCCCCCATGCAGAGAGCCCCCCAGTCCTGAGCCCCCATGCAGAGAGCCCCCCAGTCCCCTGAGCCCGCATGCAGAGAGCCCCCCAGTCCGGAGCCCCCATTCGGAGAGCCCCCCAGTCCCCTGAGCCCCCATGCAGAGAGCCCCCCCAGTCTCCCGAGCCCCCATGCAGAGAGCCCCCCAGTCCCCTGAGCCCCCATGCGGAGAGCCCCCCAGTCCGGAGCCCCCATGAGGAGAGCCCCCCAGTCTGGAGCCCCCATGCGGAGAGCCCCCCAGTCCGGAGCCCCCATGCGGAGAGCCCCCAGCCCTGTCCAGGCAGCGCGGCCGGTCGCTCACCTGGGCCCCAGGCGCGCTCAGGCTCAGGGTGCTGGGCCGCGGCTTGTGCGTCTCCGGGGGGCCGGGCGAGGGGATGGGGGAGGCCGAGGGCGAGGGCGGCGCGTCCCGGCCCGGCCCGTCCAGCTCCTCCTCGTCCTCGTCATCGATCATCTCGAACTCCTGGAACTCCTCCGGGAAGGTGCAGATGGGGTGCGGCTGCTCACAGCGCTCCAGCCCCAGCCCGTCCTGCGGGGGGCACAGGGTTAGGGGCAGCCCCAGGGTGTCCGGGGGAGTCAGGGTTGGGGGGCAGCGCTCCAGCCCCGGGGTGTCCGGGGGAGTCAGGGTTGGGGGGCAGTGCTCCAGCCCCAGGGTGTCCGGGGGGGGGGTCAGGGTTGGGGGCAGCGCTCTAGCCCCGGGGTGTCCGGGGGGGTCAGGGTTGGGGGGCAGCGCTCCAGTCCCAGGGTGTCCGGGGGGGTCAGGGTTGGGGGGCAGCGCTCCAGTCCCAGGGTGTCCGGGGGGGTCAGGGTTGGGGGGCAGCGCTCCAGTCCCGGGGTGTCCGGGGGGGGCACGGTTTGTATCTGACACGGTGCCCTTTCCCACTCCTGCAAATGCCAGGGCTTGGGCGGACACCGTGCCCCCCTGAACGGGGAGGTGCCGCCCATGTCTGTGTGGCCCCGCGTCCCGCCCATTTCTCTCCATCTCTCCGCCTCCCCCACAGTCGCCACGGGGCGTGGGGCTAGGCCTGCTGGCTGCGAGCCCCTTCCCCTCGTGCGGCCCGGGGCCTGCTGGCTGCGAGCCCCTTCCCCTCGTGCAGCCCGGGGCCTGGCCTGGCTGCGAGCCCCTTCCCCTCGTGCAGCCCGGGGCCTGGCCTGGCTGCGAGCCCCTTCCCCTCGTGCAGCCCGGGGCCTGCTGGCTGCGAGCCCCTTCCCCTCGTGCAGCCCGGGGCCTGGCCTGGCTGCGAGCCCCTTCCCCTCGTGCGGCCCGGGGCCTGGCCTGGCTGCGAGCCCCTTCCCCTCGTGCAGCCCGGGGCCTGGCCTGGCTGCGAGCCCCTTCCCCTCGTGCGGCCCGGGGCCTGGCCTGGCTGCGAGCCCCTTCCCCTCGTGCAGCCCGGGGCCTGCTGGCTGCGAGCCCCTTCCCCTCATGCGGCCCGGGGCCTGGCTGGCTGCGAGCCCCTTCCCCTCGTGCAGCCTGGAGCCTGGCCTGGCTGCGAGCCCCTTCCCCTCGTGCAGCCCGGGGCCTGGCTGGCTGCGAGCCCCTTCCCCTCGTGCGGCCCGGGGCCTGGCTGGCTGCGCGCGGCCGGGGCGCTGCTGGCGGGACTGAGGGGCGGAGCAGGGACTCAGCGCCCGCCTCTGCACCCTGGCGCTCTGCCCGGCTGGGCCTGGGTTCACGAGCCAGAAGGGTCCGTCCCGAGCGTCCCAGACCGGCCCCGGAGCCCGGTGCTTGTGAGCAGGGCAATTGGCGAGAGCCCCCGTGCGCCAGAGGCCCTGCCCTTCTCGGCTCACAGCCCTTGCCAGACCCGTCCTCCAGGCGCTTACGAGCGCCACAGGCTGGCAGGAAGGAACCTGGGTTGTCCGAACCGCGCGGCTTGTTCATCGTATGGCCCTGGCGCTGGCCTCGCGTGCAGGGGAAGGAACTTTCCTCCCCCCGGGCATGTGCCGTATCCCCTCGGCCGCGCCCCCTCGGGGTTATCCTCTCGGCCTCCTCCCCTCGGCCGTATCCCCTCGGCTGCGCCCCCTCGGGGTTATCCTCTCGGCCTCCTCCCCTCGGCCGTATCCCCTCGGCCTCCTCCCCTCGGCCGTATCCCCTCGGCCTCCTCCCCTCGGCCGTATCCCCTCGGCCGCGCCCCCTCGGGGTTATCCTCTCGGCCTCCTCCCCTCGGCCGTATCCCCTCGGCTGCGCCCCCTCGGGGTTATCCTCTCGGCCTCCTCCCCTCGGCCTCCTCCCCTCGGCCGTATCCCCTCAGCCGCGCCCCCTCGGGGTTATCCTCTCGGCCTCCTCCCCTCGGCCGTATCCCCTCGGCCTCCTCCCCTCGGCCGTATCCCCTCAGCCGCGCCCCCTCGGGGTTATCCTCTCGGCCTCCTCCCCTCGGCCTTGTCCCCTCGGCCGCGCCCCCTCGGGGTTATCCTCTCGGCCTCCTCCCCTCGGCCGTATCCCCTCGGACGCGCCCCCTCGGGGTTATCCTCTCGGCCTCCTCCCCTCGGCCGTATCCCCTCGGCCGTGCCCCCTCGGGGTTATCCTCTCGGCCTCCTCCCCTCGGCCGTATCCCCTCGGCCTTGTCCCCTCGGGGTTATCCTCTCGGCCTCCTCCCCTCGGCCTCCTCCCCTCGGCCGTGCCCCCTCGGGGTTATCCTCTCGGCCTCCTCCCCTCGGCCTCCTCCCCTCGGCCGTGCCCCCTCGGGGTTATCCTCTCGGCCTCCTCCCCTCGGCCTCCTCCCCTCGGCCGCGCCCCCTCGGCCGCGCCCCCTCGGCCGCGCCCCCTCGGCCGTATCCCCTCGGCCGCTCCCCCTCGGCCCTCTTTTCCCCGCTGAGCAGGGCCCAGTCTCATGACTCTCTCCTCTGACGACACCCGTTCCCGACCCCTCGTCTTTCGTCTCGTCCTTTCGGAACCTTTGCAAGGCCAATGAGCTTGTTTGTGGTGTGGTGGCCACATGTGCAGGCAGGATTCACGCGGTGGACGCCCCGTGGTGGATAGAGGCAGTAAGATATCCTCTGTCTTCTCCAGCCCTTTCCGGATGATTCCCAACAGCCGCTTTGCTCCTCTGACTGCGGGTGTGTCCAGAGAACTGTCCACAGCAGCTCTACACAGCGACTTGTGGAGCGGTACGAGCCCGTTTAGATCCCAGCGTGGGGTGTGTCCAGCAGGGACACTGGTTCCCAATGTGCATCACTTTGCATTTGTCAGCCCTGAACTTCATCTGAACGAGGAGTAACAGTAGTTCAGAATAGGAAGCCTAGTCCGAACTACCTAGTCCGTGCTGCGTGTAGCTGCATGTAGCCGCGTGTAACTGCGTGTAGCCGCGGGCACGGAGTCCGCACTAGCGGACATTTAAAAATGGCGCCAGCGGCTTTATGCGAATGAAGCCTGGGAAATTCAGATCCCGGGCTTCATTTGCAACTCCAGTTGCCTACATTAACCACCCTAGTTCGAACTAGCGGGGTAGTGTAGACAGACCCTGGCTTAGGTTAAAAGGGGTAAAAACAAGGGGTCTACTACAGACCACCTACCCAGGCGGACGAGGCTTTTTGGAAACAACTCACAAAATCATCCAAAGCGCAGGATTCGGTGGTGATGGGGGACTTCAACTCTCCAGACACGTGTAGGGAAACTAACACAGCGGGGCGCAGACTAGCCAACACGTTCCTGGACTGCATTGGAGACAATTTTTTATTCAGATGGTCGAGAAAGCTCCTGGGAGCTCCTGTTGTAGGTTTGATTTGAACAGATCTGGAGGAACTTTCTGAGAATTTGAAAGTGGACACAGCTCGGGTGAAAGCGACCCTGAAACCAGAGTTGCTGAGTCTAAGGCCTGGTAGAAGGGAGAACAGCAACATGGAGACCATGGATTTCAGGAAGGCAGATTTCAGCAGACTCAGAGAGCTGGTAGGTAAGGTCCCATGGGAAGCAAGACTAAGAGGAAAAACAAGTGAAGAGAGTTGGCAGTTTTTCAAAGGGACATTATCAAGAGCACAAGAGCAAACTATTCCGCTACGTAGGAGAGATCAGAGGCCTGGCAAGAGACCAGCCTGGCTTAACCAGGAGATCTCGAACAATCTCAAAATCAAAAAGGAGCCCTACAAAGAGTGGAAACCAGGTAAAATCACAAAGAATGAGCATAAACAATAAGCCATGTAGGCAGGGGCAACATGAGAAAGGCAAAGGCACAAAACAAGCTCAGTCTAGCTAGAAACATAAAGGGGAGCAAGAAAACATTCTGCAAATATATTAGAAGCAAGAAGACAACCCAGGACAGGGTAGGCCCATTGCTCAATTACGAGGGAAAAGCAATAACAGGAAAGGCAGAAATTGCAGAGGTGCTTAATAACGTCTTTGTTTCGGTTTTCACCAGAAAGGTTAGAACATAAGAACGGCCAGACTGGGTCAGACCCAAGGCCCATCCAGCCCAGTATCCTGTCTGCTGACAGAGGCCAATGCCAGGTGTCTCCAGAGGGAGTGAATCGAACAGGTAATGATCAAGCGATCTCTCTCCTGCCATCCATCTCCACACTCTGACACACAGAGGCTAGGGACACCATTCCTTACCCAGACTGGCTAATAGCCATTAATGGACTTAACCTCCATGAATTTATCTAGTTCTCTTAAACCCTGTTCTAGTTCTAGCCTTCACAACCTCCTCAGGCAAGGAGTTCCACAGGTTGACTACACGCTGTGTGAAGAAGAACTTCCTTTTGTTTGTTTTAAACCTGCTGCCCGTTAGTTTCGTTTGGTGGCCCCCAGTTCTTATATTATGGGAACAAGTAAATAACTTTTCCTTATTCACTTTCTCCACACCACTCATGATTTTATATACCTCTAGCATATCCCCCCTCAGTCTCCTCTTTTCCAAGCTGAAAAGTCCCAGTCTCTTTAATCTCTCCTCACATTGGACCCGTTCCAAAGCCCTGATCATTTTAGTTGCCCTTCTCTGAACCTTTTCTAATGCCAGTATATCTTTTTTGAGATGAGGAGACCACATCTACACGCAGTATTCAAGACGTGGGCGTACCATGGATTTATATAAGGGCAATAAGATATTCTCCATATTATTCTCTATTCCTTTTAAATGATTCCTAACATCCTGTTTGTTTTTTTGACTGCCACTGCACACAGTATAGACGTCTTCAGAGAACTATCCACGAAGACTCCAGGATCTCTTTCCTGATTAGTTGTTGATGACTGGACACCTAACATAGTGAATGCCAGTGAAAATGGGTTCAGAGGGGTAGCCAAGCTAGTCTGTAAGAAAGACTCATCTGAAGAAGTGGGTTGTGCCCACGAAAGCACAAGATCCCATCTACACGTTCTGTTAGTCTCTAAGGTGCTGCAAGACTATTTGTTGTTTTTTAAGATTTCCAGAGAAAATGGGATAAGTTCAGAAGTTAAAATAGGAAAAGAACAAGTTAAAAATTACTTAGACAAGTTAGATATCTGCAAGCCACCAGGATCAAATGCATCCTAGAATACTCAAGGAGCTGATAGAGGGGCCATTAGCTATCATCTTTGGAAAAGTCGTGGAAGATATGAGAGAGATTCCAGAAGACTGGAAAAGGGCAAATCTAAGGCCCATCTATAAAAAGGAAAATAAGAACAACCCAGGAAACTACAAACCAATCAGCTTAACTTCTGTGCCAGGGAACATAATGGAGCAAGTAATTAAGGAATTAATCTGCAAACATCTGGAAGATAATAAGGTGCTAGGTAACAGCATGGATTTGTAAAGAATAAATCATGCCAAACCAATGTGATAGCTTTAACAGGATATCAAGTCTTGTGGATAAGGGGGAAGTGGTAGATGTTGTGTACCTGGAGTTTGGTAAAGCATTTGATACGGTCTCACATGACCTTCTTAGCAATAAACTAGGGAAACACAACCTACATGAGGCTACTACAAGGTGGGTGCATAGCTGTCTGGATAATTGTTCTCAGAGGCTATGTCTAGATTGCATCTTCTTAAAATGAGGGATAAGGGATCTTTCGGAAAAGGCTTTATTTTCCGAAAGATCCGCGTCTAGGCTGGCGCTTTTTTCCAGCAAAGCTCCGAGCCAAAAAAAAGCGGCAGCCATTTTTATGCTAATGAAGTGGGGGAGATTTAAATCCCGGCTTTATTAGCAATTGCGATACTTCTAATTTGCATTCCTTTTACGAAAAAGGGATGCAGTCTAGACGTAGCCAGAGAGTAGTTATTAACGGTTCACAGTCATGCTGGAAGGGCAGAACAAGTGGGGTTCTGCAGGGGTTTATTTTGGGACCGGCTCTGTTCAGTATCTTGGTGAATTATTTAGATAATGGCATAGAAAGTACACTTAGGAAGTTTGTGGATGATCCAAGATGGGAGGGGTTGCGAGTGCTTTGGAGGTTAGGATTCGAATTCAAAATGAGCTGGACAAACTAGAGAAATGGTCTGAGGTAAACAGGATAAAACTCAATAATGACAAATGTAAAATGCTCCACTTAGGAAGGAACAATCAGGTTCATGCATACAGAATGGGAAGTCACTCTCTAGCAAGGGATACTGTCTAAAGGGATCATAGTGGACCATAAGCTAAATATGAAACCACAGTGTGAGACTGTTGGGGAAAAAAAGGCAAAAATCATTCTGGGATGTGTGAACAGGAGTGTTGTGAGCAAGACACGAGGAGCCATTCTTCCACTCTGCTCTGCACTGATCAGGGCTCAGCTGGAGTCTTGTGTCCAGTTCTGGGCACCGCATTTCAGGAGAAAGGTGGAGAAATTGGAGAAGGTCCAGAGAAGAGCAACAAGAATGATTAAAGGTCAAGAGAACATGAGCTAGGAAAGAAGACTGAAAGAACTGGGCTTGTTTAGTTTGGAAAGGAGACTGAGAGGAGACGTGAGAACAAGTTTCAAGTCCCTAAAAGGGTGTTACAAGGAGGAGGGAGAAAACTTGTTCATCTGGGCCTCTGAGGATAGAACAAGCAGCAATGGGCTTCAACTGCAGCAAGGGGGGTTTAGGTTGGACGTTAGGAAGAACTTCCTGCCTGCCGGGGGGTTAAATTGCTCAGGGCAGTTGTGGACTGTCCATCTCGGGAGATATTTAGGAGCAGATGTGACATAGCGGGGGAGGGGGCTGTCCACGTTTGTGATCCGGGTTTCTCTGTGCTGTATGGTGTGTAATCCCTGGTGACTCCCTGCCGTGGTGAGTGGGGCCCAGACACCTGGGGGCCAGACCCAGGAGTTCCCAACGCCTGCCCGGGAAGGGAGACAAAGGGCCGGGCGGCTGCCCCAGGCGGGGGTAGAGTCAGTCTGGCCTGGGCTAGGCGAGAGAGGAGGCTGGGAGCAGGAAAAGGGGGGAGGGGCCCAGGCGTGCCTTTCCCCCGAGAGGAATGAGGCCTCCTGCTCTTGGTCCCTGTGCGAACAGAGATCCTGAGCTGCACCGTGTCCCTGGGAACCAAGAACCCTTCTATTCTACCTGCCGCCAGAGAGTCCCCTCTGGCTGCGAGTGGGGTGCAGGGTCGGGGGCCCCCAACATGCTATGATAGTGGTAGCAGAGGATGGTTCAACTGCACCCCGTGGATGAAGCACCCGGCAGTAAGTGACGGGCGCAGAAGGAAGGGGGCTTGCGAGAGCCAGGCGCTGGAGGCAGAGAGAAGCGATTCCAGGAAGCGGAGGGGCAGGCGGCTTAACCCGAGTGTGGCTGCGGAGAAGCAGCGTCCCCAGGACGGGCAGCGGCGCTCGAGGAGCCTGGCACACTGAGCGGGTTTTCCTGGGAGTCGTGGGGCGCCGCAGCATTCTCGAGCTATCCCTTTAAACTCCTCCCTGGGCATTTGACCAAGTTTCCACTTTCTGTAAGCTTCCTTTTTGTGCTTAAGTTCACCAAGGATTTCCCCTGTAAGCCAATCCGGTCTCCTACCAGGTTTGCCTCTCTTGCTACGCGTCGGGATGGTTTCTTTCTGTGCCTTCAATAAGGCTTCTTTAAAATACTGCCAGCTGTCCTGGGCTCCTTTCCCCTTCATGTTAGCATCCCATGGGATTCTGCCCATCAGATCTCGGAGGGAGTCAAAATCTGCTTTTCTGAAGTCCAAGGTGTGTATTTTACTACTCTCTTTTCTTCCTTTGGTCAGGACCCTGAAATCTACCATCTCATGATCACTGCTTCCCAGGTTGTCACCCACCTCTACTTCCCCTATTAGTTCCTCCCTGTTTGTGAGCAGAAGGTCAAGCTGCGCACGGCCCCTGGTTGGATCCTTCAGCACTTGTACCAAGAAGTTATCCCCAACATTCTCCAAAAACTTCCTGGATTGCCTGTGTACTGCGGTGTAGGTCTCCCAGCAGATGTCAGGGTGATTAAAGTCCCCCACGAGAACCAGGGCCTGTGATCTGGAAGCTTCGCTCAATTGTCCAAAGAAAACCTCATCTACCTCATCCACCTGATTCAGTGGCCTGTAGCAAACACCAACCACAACATCACTGCTGTTGTTTGCTCCTTTAAACTTAACCCATAAACCCTCAACAGGTTTTTCTCCCTCTTTATACTGGAGTTCAGAGCAATCGTAGTGCTCTCTTAAATATAGTGCAACTCCTCCTCCTTTCCTCCCCTGCCTGTTGTTCCTGAACAGTCTATAGCCTTCCATGACAGCGCTCCAGTCATGCGAGTCATCCCACCAAGTCTCTGTTATCCCAATTAAATCATATTTCTTGGTCTGGGCCAGGGCCTCCAGTTCTTCCTGTTTGTTGCCCTGGCTTCTCGCATTAGTGTACAAACACCTCAGGTAACCAGTTGATCGTCCTATCTTCTCCATTCGAGACAGGGGTCCTCCTTTCTTGCTCCTTCCTCTCTGCATTTCTTCCCGGTATCCGACTTTCCCACTCCCCTCAGGGTTTTGGTCACCGTCCCCCGACGAACCTAGTTTAAAGCCTCCTCACCAGGTTTTCAAGCCTGCCCGCGAAGATGCTCCTTCCTCTCTTCATTAGGTGGATCCCATCTCTTCCTAACAATCCTTGTGCCCGGAACAGAGTCCCATGGTCGAAGAAACCAAAGCCCTCTCTGCGACACTATCTGCGCAACCACGTATTTATGTCCTCAGTTCGACGATCCCTGCCCAGTCCTTTCCCTTCAACAGGGAGGATGGAGGAGAATACCACTTGCGCTCCGAATTCTTGGATCCTTCTTCCCAGCGCTACATAATCCGCAGTAACCTGCTCAAGGTCATTCTTGGCCGTATCATTAGTTCCTATGTGGAGAAGCAGGAAGGGGTAGCGATCGGAAGGTTTGATCAGCTTGCTAAGCCTCTCAGTGACATCCTGAATGCGAGCTCCCGGTAAGCAGCACACCTCTCGAGATTCCAGGTCCGGACGGCAGAGGGATGGCTCAGTCCCTCTTAGGAGGGAGTCCCCGACCACCACCACCCGTCGTTTTCTTTTGGGGGTTGTGGCCGTGGAACCCGCATCCCTAGGACTACGCATCCCATGCCTTCCAGTAGATGGTGTTCCCTTCTGGTTTCTTCCTTGTGAGGTCCCTTCCAGAGCATTCAGCACTGCAGAGCCTGTGGAGAGAGCCTGAAAGCGATTGCTTACCTCTATAGCATCGGGGGATTCCCGTGCTGGCCTTTTTCCCCTTCTAGAAGTTACATGCTGCCAGTTCTCTTCTTGGTCACGTACTGCCCTCGCTGGTTCCTCTGCCTTCCGTGCTTGACGGATTAAACGCTGCCTTCTATCGAGGAAGTCTTCATCTTCTCTGATCGAGCGTAGGGTCGACACTTGGGCCTCCAGTCCTCTAATTTTTTCTTCCAAAATGTCGACCAGCTTGCACTTGGTGCAGATGAAATCCGTTCTTTCTTCCGGGAGGAAGACAAACATGGCGCACACTGTGCAGGTAACAGCAGCAGACCCATCACCATCCATCACGGCTGTCCTGTTCGCAAGCTCCTTGGTCGCTTGCCCACTGCCTTATAAAGCCCCTCCCCCTACCAAGGCTCAGCCGGGTGGTTATCAGGAAGGTGAAAGCGCAAATGGAATTGCAACTGGCTAAGGATGTGAAGGATACAAGAAAGGTTTCTACAGGCATGTTAACAAGAAGAAGGTGATCAGAGAGGGTGTGCAGCCCCTAATGGATGAAGGAGGTAACCTAGTGACAGATGATGTGGGGAAAGCTGAAGTACTCAATGCTTACTTTGCCTCTGTATTCACGGACAAGGTCGGCTCCTGGACTTCTGTGCTAAGTGATGCAAGATGGGAAGAAGATGGACAGCCCTTGGTGGGTAAAGAACAGGTTAGGAACTATTTAGAAAAGCTAATCGTACACAAATCCATGGGTCCGGACTTAATGCACCCAAGGGTACTGAAGGAGTTGGCAAATGTCATTGAGGAGCCTTTGACCATTATCTTTGAAAAGTCGTGGAGATCGGGAGAGATCCCGGATGATTGGAAAAAGGCAAATGTAGTGCCCATCTTTAAAAAAGGGAAGAAGGACGATCCAGGGAACTATAGGCCGGTCAGTCTTACCTCGGTTCCTGGAAAAATCATGGAAGGGATCCTTAAGGAATCCATATTGAAGCACTTGGATGAGAGGAAAGTGATCAGGAATAGTCACATGGATTCACAAAGGGCAAGTCGTGCCTGACCAGTCTGATTAGCTTCTATGAGAGGTAGCGCTGGGCTGGGTTCCCTGGGGAGGGGGTGGAGTCTCCATCCCTAGGGGTGTTTGTCCCGGCTTGACAGACCCCTGGCTGGGCTGATGGAGTGGGGACTGGTCCTGCTTTGGCGGGGGGCTGGGCTCGGTGCCTCCTGAGGGCTCTGCCCGCCCTGGGGTCCTAGGATTGAGAGTTCCTCAGGGCTGCCCCCTAAGCATGGCGCAGGCTGGGGATCTCCCTCCCGTCCTCTGCGGTGAAACGGACGCAGGGTTCACGTCGCTTCCGGGCCACGGCCTGCGAGCCAGTGGGAGCGCGTTGCAGTGCAGCCGCGGAGCCGCCGGGGTCGCTCCTGGGTGGACTAGAGCCGATCTGCTGGGAAACGCCCTGTCTCGCCGTAAGAGCTGCCCGGGACGAAGCCTCCGTCATGGCTAATAGCCCCACAGGCCAAGAGCCGCCTCTTCCTTCCGCTCCGAGTGCTTCTGGCTTCAGCGGCTCGCGGCGGCTCTTGGCCCCGTGGCTTGCTGGACTGACCAGCCCCGAATTCCCAGTGACTGCGCTCATGGGACCCCGGCCCCTTCTGTGACCTCCCAGCGCTGCCATCGCCCTCGCCGTGAGCAGCACCCTCTGGAGCCGGGTGCAGGGTCCCAGCAGCAGCTCCCCAGTGCCAGCCCGCGATGGAATAACCCGAGAGCCCCTCCTCCTGCAGCCCCTTGGCTCCCAGCGCCCCACGGCCCCTCGCCAGGGCCCCTCCTTCCCCAGCATCCCCCACTGTGCCTGGCTGGCCCCTTTGCCTTGTGAGAACACGTGGGCGCCCCGGCACCCGGTGCTCCAAGCCCCCATGCCCGGCGAGGAGGAGACGTGGGCCAGGGAAGGCTGCCCTAGTGCCGGCACTGCCCAGGGCAGCCCC
Organism: Pelodiscus sinensis; assembly: GCF_049634645.1. Classification (NCBI taxonomy): domain Eukaryota; kingdom Metazoa; phylum Chordata; order Testudines; family Trionychidae; genus Pelodiscus; species Pelodiscus sinensis. The sequence goes on from NW_027465922.1 coordinate 49,721, forward strand.
TTCGGCACGGGGCGACGGGAGGGGCCGCCAGCAGGGCCCACGGTGCCCCGTGCAACCCTGGCCAGGAAGGGGCCGCAGAGCTCGGAGGAAAGCACCAGGCGAGGGCAGAGCTGCGGGAGCGCGGGGAGTCCTGGATGCAAAGAGCCTGGGGAGCTGCAGGCTGGTGTCAGCCATGCACGTTCACGTGCGTGTGCACATTCAGGTGTGTCCACGTTTACGTGTGCATGCACGCTCACACGCGCCTGCATGGCACAGCTCTGGGTAACAAGGGATTTTGCTTCTGGCCTCTGGCCACCCCCTCCCCAGCCCCGGGCTGTGCCCACGGGGATTTCCCTGGGGTGGGGGCTGTGGGGACATTGCTGGGGAGCGCTCAGTTGTGCTCGCCCTGCCTCGGCTTCCCGTCCCTGGGCAGCAGCACCTCCCCCGGGTCTCTGCCCCCCAACCCCCACCTTCTCATAATGGTCCGAGTCGTAGTTCAGGCCGATCCCGCAGTCGTCCGTGATTTCCGACAGGTCCTCGTCGTCAAACTCCTCTAGGCTGATGTCCTGCGGGGGCCTGGCGAGGGGAGAGCAAGCGGGGTCAGTCCCGGGGCACAGGCCGGTCTGGGGAGATCCCGGGGGCTGGGCATGGGGCAGGCCCTGCCCCTGGGCGGAGGGAGAAGATGGAGGATGGGTCACAAAATCCCAAAGGGCGGGGACAAGCACGTTCCCCCAGGCTGCCCCTCGCACACGGAGGCCTCACATTGGTCCACGGGGCCACCGCCTCCCAGGCCCTCAGCCACGCTGGTTTCTAAAGCGGTTCCCCTCGCAGCCCAGCTCCCGCCTGGTCCCGTCTCTGATCCAGCAGGAGCCGTGCAGCGCGGGCTCCTCAGGACTGGCTGCTGGTCCTGCCCCTGCCCCCGGGACTATCGGCGAGTCGTGTAACCGCCAGGAATTCGCGAGGTGAATCGACTAGTCAATTCAATGGAGCCGTCCAGATAGGAACGGGGCACGTGACTTGCCAGGGGAACAACGGAAATAAATGGAGATGCCTCTCTCCTGGAACTGGAAGGGACCTTGAAAGGTCATTGAGTCCAGTCCCCTGCCCTCACAGCAGGACTAAGGACCATCCCTCACACATTTTTGCCCCCAAATGGCCTCTGCAAGGAGTGAACTCACCACCCTGGGTTTAGCAGGCCAGTGCTCAAACCACTGAGCTCTCCCTCCCCCCATTGCACGTGCCCTTGCACTGAGCTGGGCAGGGCACGGAAACAGGAGCAAGAGCTCAGCAGCCAGCCTGATACTGGATTGCCCCTGTGTGAATGCAGCTCAGCAGCCAGCCTGACACCAGATTGTCCCCGTGTGAACGCAGCTCAGCCACCAGCCTGAAACCGGATTGTCCCCGTGTGAACGCAGCTCAGCAACCAGCCTGATACTGGATTGCCCCAGTGTGAACGCAGCTCAGCAACCAGCCTGAAACCAGATTGTCCCCGTGTGAACGCAGCTCAGCAACCAGCCTGATACTGGATTGCCCCTGTGTGAACGCAGCTCAGCAACCAGCCTGATACTGGATTGCCCCTGTGTGAACGCAGCTCAGCAACCAGCCTGATACTGGATTGCCCCTGTGTGAACGCAGCTCAGCAACCAGCCTGATACTGGATTGCACCTGTGCGAACGCAGCTCAGCAGCCAGCCTGACACCAGATTGTCCCCGTGTGAACGTAGCTCAGCCACCAGCCTGAAACCGGATTGTCCCCGTGTGAACGCAGCTCAGCAACCAGCCTGATACTGGATTGCCCCAGTGTGAACGCAGCTCAGCAACCAGCCTGAAACCAGATTGTCCCCGTGTGAACGCAGCTCAGCAACCAGCCTGATACTGGATTGCCCCTGTGTGAACGCAGCTCAGCAACCAGCCTGATACTGGATTGCCCCTGTGTGAACGCAGCTCAGCAACCAGCCTGATACTGGATTGCCCCTGTGTGAATGCAGCTCAGCAACCAGCCTGATACTGGATTGCACCTGTGCGAACGCAGCTCAGCAGCCAGCCTGACACTGGATTGTCCCCGTGCGAACGCAGCTCAGCCACCAGCCTGAAACCGGATTGTCCCCGTGTGAACGCAGCTCAGCCACCAGCCTGAAACCGGATTGTCCCCGTGTGAACGCAGCTCAGCCACCAGCCTGAAACCGGATTGTCCCCGTGTGAACGCAGCTCAGCCACCAGCCTGAAACCGGATTGTCCCCGTGTGAACGCAGCTCAGCCACCAGCCTGAAACCGGATTGTCCCCGTGTGAACGCAGCTCAGCCACCAGCCTGATACCGGATTGTCCCCGTGTGAACGCAGCTCAGCCACCAGCCTGAAACCGGATTGTCCCCGTGTGAACGCAGCTCAGCCACCAGCCGGAAACCGGATTGTCCCCGTGTGAACGCAGCTCAGCCACCAGCCTGAAACCGGATTGTCCCCGAGTGAACGCAGCTCAGCCACCAGCCTGAAACCGGATTGTCCCCGAGTGAACGCAGCTCAGCCACCAGCCTGAAACCGGATTGTCCCCGAGTGAACGCAGCTCAGCAACCAGACTGAAACCGGATTGTCCCCGTGTGAACGCAGCTCAGCAACCAACATCACACCAGATTCGTCCTGTGTGAACGCAGCTCAGAAACCAGACTGAAACCGGATTGTCCCCGTGTGAACGCAGCTCAGCAACCAACATGACACCAGATTTGTCCCGTGTGAACGCAGCTCAGCAACCAGACTGAAACCAGATTGTCCCCGTGTGAACGCAGCTCAGCAACCAGATTGAAACCAGATTGTCCCCATGTAAACGCAGCTCAGCAACCAGACAGAAACCGGATTGTCCCCGTGTGAACGCAGCTCAGCAACCAACATCACACCAGATTCGTCCTGTGTGAACGCAGCTCAGCAACCAGACTGAAACCGGATTGTCCCCATGTAAACGCAGCTCAGCAACCAGACTGAAACCGGATTGTCCCCGTGTGAACGCAGCTCAGCAACCAACATCACACCAGATTCGTCCTGTGTGAACGCAGCTCAGCAACCAACATGACACCAGATTCGTCCCGTGTGAACGCAGCTCAGCAACCAGCCTGAAACCAGATTGTCCCGTGTGAACGCAGCTCAGCAACCAACATGACACCGGATTGTCTCCGTGTGAACGCAGCTGCCAGCCTGACACTGGATTTTCCCCATGTGAACGCAGCTCAGCAGCCAGCCTGACACCGGATTGTCCCGTGTGAACGCAGCTCAGCAACCAACATGACACCGGATTGTCTCCGTGTGAATGCAGCTGCCAGCCTGACACTGGATTTTCCCCATGTGAATGCAGCTCAGCAACCAGCCTGACACCGGATTGTCCCGTGTGAACGCAGCTCAGCAACCAGCCTGACACCGGATTGTCCCATGTGAACACAGCTCAGCAACCAGCCTGACACCGGATTGCCCCGTGTGAACGCAGCTCAGCAGCCAGCCTGACACCTGCTTTCTGGGGGCTGGCTTCTTAGAGGGAGAGGCCAAGCTCCGCTCTGCAGGATGCTTCCCAGGGTGCTCCAGGGAGTGCCCCGGCTGCAGGAGACGCTCAGGCCGTGGGGTCTGCCCTGGGCCGGGTGTCCGTCGGCTGCAGGGGACAGCCCATGGCCGAGCACTGCAGCCGAGAGTGCTCTAGGACACGCGGGCGCCCCGCTTTGGGCCGAGCCGGGGTCCCTGCACCCCCCCTCCTAGCCCCTTCTCCATCGGGGCCAGGCAAACTGGCGTTTGGCTCCTCGGCTCTCACCTTCCGGGCTGGGCCTGCCTGGGGCTCTCAGGGCTGGGGAGGGAGCGTGCGGCACGGGGCCAGTCTGCGAGCCCTGCCCTGGCTGCCCTCTCCCCACCGAAACCAGCCACGGGGTGCCAGAGGGGTCGGCAGCCCCCGCGCCCGCCCCGCCCCCGCTGCCCTGCGCCTGCCCCGCGCCTGCCCCGTGCCTGCCCCGCCCCCGCTGCCCCACGCCTGCCCCGCCCCCGCTGCCCCACGCCTGCCCCGCCCCCGCTGCCCCGCGCCTGCCCCGCTTCGCGCCCGCTGCCCCGCCGCCCCGCGCCTGCTGCCCCGCCCCCGCTGCCCCGCGCCTGCCCCGCCTCGCGCCCGCTGCCCCGCGGCCGCCCGGGGCCCTGGCTCTCCAGTGCACAAAACAAGCGTCTCTGGGCGGCGCGTGCCTGGCCAGGGCAAAGAGCCCGGCTCTGCTCTGCCACGTGCAGACCGGGCTGGGGGGCCACGGCTCCGCCCACGCTGGGAATCCCTCGGCTTGCACCTTCCCACACGGCCTGGGATGGGGCCCACCAGCAACCCGCACCCCCGTGCCACGGAGCCCCTCGCGTGGGCAGCCATCTGGCGCCTCTGCCGGGGGCACCAGGCCACCCTGCCCCCACCCTGGCATCAGGGCGCCCTGGGAATCTTGCTGCCAGCTGGGCCTGGGGAATGGCTGGGCAGGGGGGGCCCTGGCTGGGCAGTGCCGGCGGGGGGGGAGGGGGCCCTGGCTGGGCAGTGCCGGCGGGGGGGGGGGCCCTGGCTGGGCAGTGCCGGCGGGGGGGGGGGGGGCCCTGGCTGGGCAGTGCCGGCGGGGGGGGGGGGAGCCCTGGCTGGGCAGTGCCGGCGGGGGGGAGGGAGCCCTGGCTGGGCAGTGCCGGCGGGGGGGGAGGGAGCCCTGGCTGGGCAGTGCCGGCGGGGGGGAGGGGGCCCTGGCTGGGCAGTGCCGGCGGGGGGGAGGGGGCCCTGGCTGGGCAGTGCCGGCGGGGGGGGGAGGGGGCCCTGGCTGGGCAGTGCCGGCGGGGGGGGGGAGGGGGCCCTGGCTGGGCAGTGCCGGCGGGGGGGGGAGGGGGCCCTGGCTGGGCAGTGCCGGCGGGGGGGGGAGGGGGCCCTGGCTGGGCAGTGCCGGCGGGGGGGGGAGGGGGCCCTGGCTGGGCAGTGCCGGCGGGGGGGGGAGGGGGCCCTGGCTGGGCAGTGCCGGCGGGGGGGGGAGGGGGCCCTGGCTGGGCAGTGCCGGCGGGGGGGGGAGGGGGCCCTGGCTGGGCAGTGCCGGCGGGGGGGGGGAGGGGGCCCTGGCTGGGCAGTGCCGGCGGGGGGGGGAGGGGGCCCTGGCTGGGCAGTGCCGGCGGGGGGGGGAGGGGGCCCTGGCTGGGCAGTGCCGGCGGGGGGGGAGGGGGCCCTGGCTGGGCAGTGCCGGCGGGGGGGGGGGGCCCTGGCTGGGCAGTGCCGGCGGGGGGGGGGGGGGCCCTGGCTGGGCAGTGCCGGCGGGGGGGGGGGGGGCCCTGGCTGGGCAGTGCCGGCGGGGGGGGAGGGGGCCCTGGCTGGGCAGTGCCGGCGGGGGGGGGGAGGGGGCCCTGGCTGGGCAGTGCCGGCGGGGGGGGGGAGGGGGCCCTGGCTGGGCAGTGCCGGCGGGGGGGGGGGGGGCCTGGCTGGGCAGTGCCGGCGGGGGGGGGGGAGCCCTGGCTGGGCAGTGCCGGCGGGGGGGGAGGGGGCCCTGGCTGGGCAGTGCCGGCGGGGGGGAGGGGGCCCTGGCTGGGCAGTGCCGCACCCCCAGAGGAGCAGAGCGCAGCTCCAGCCGGATCTCTGCACCGGAGCCGAGGACCTGAGGGGATGGGCCCCTGGGACCCCCGGCCTGACGATAAACAGCCATTCGGAGCGGGGAGAGCAACGTGCTGCCTCCCGGGGAGGATTCAAGGGGCCACATCTGTCCAGTGGGGCTCAGCGGGGGCACCAGGCGCCCGGCCTGCCGAGCCCAAGGACACGCGGGCGGAACTGGGCCAAGGGCGGCTGCGCGACTTCCCGACAGGGCCCCCGGGGGCCAGGGACGCGCCCGGGGAAGGGCCGGGACGCGCGCCCCAAAGGGGGAGGCTCCAGCTGGGAAGTGCCCCTGGGGGAAGGGGCATTCGGAGCCCCAGGCTGGAGCAGGAGGGATGCACTGGGCTGGGGCGGGAGGGGTCAGCCCTGTTCCAGGGGCTCTGCCTGCAGGGGGGCTCCCCCAGGTGGGGGCTGTGCCCTGGATGCACCTTGTTTAGGCTCCGCTCCCCAAAGGCACCGTTTTGTGGGGATGGACCCCCCGGGGACCAGTCCTTGGGAGGGGTCTCAGGCCTGGCCGGGGCTCTGACACCCCCATCCCCACAAGCTTGCTACTCTCTGGGGCAGGCCCCCACCCACACACCACTCCTGAGACCTGTGGGGCTGGGCCCAGCTACCGCCATGGGGCAGGGGAGCCCCAGCCAATAAAACTGAGGCTTGGCCCCCTGCCTGAAGTGCTGAGGCTCGGCCGGGGGAGGGGGGGCGCTTGAGCCTGGCCTCTCCTCAAGGCTTCCCTGGGAAGCCTGCCCCCCCAGCTCCCCCACTCTCTGCCCCACACCGGGGCCCACTAGGCAGGGCAGACCTGGGGAGAGCTGCAAGGGGCAGTGCTGTTCCCTGCCCCACCAGGGCCCCTTGGAGTAGGGCAGGCTGGCCAGGGCCATGCAGGAATATTGCAACAGCCACCAGGGGTGGGGGTCCCAGCCCAGTGGGGGATATGGGGAGGAGACCTGGCTTGGTGGGGCAAGGGAAGACCTAGCCAAGGGGAAGCAAGGGGGCAGGCAGAGATGGGGGGGGACAGAGACCAAACGGGGGGGCAGAGACCAGGTCCGGGGGGGCGGACAGGGACCAAGCGGGGGTGGGGGGGATAGAGGCCAGGGCCCCGTGGAGTCGGGGGGGAGGGCAGACAGCCAGCCAGGGGGAGGATGTTGCTGGAGAGATTCGGTCGGGGGGAGGGGCAGAGGCCCGGGGGTGGGGGGGCAGAGAGCAGGGCCGGGGGGGGGGGGCGCAGAGAGCAGGGTCGGGGGGGGCAGAGAGCAGGGCCGGGGGGGGGCAGAGGCCGAGGCCCGGGGGTGGGGGGGCAGAGAGCAGGGCCGGGGTGGGAGGGAGCAGGGCCGGGGGGGGCAGAGGCCCGGGGCTCTGGGGGGGGCGCAGGGAGCAGGGCCGGGGGGGGGCAGAGGCCCGGGGCCGGGGGGGGGGGGCCGCAGGGAGCAGGGCCGGGGGGGGCAGGGGCCCGGGGCCGGGGGGGGCGCAGGGAGCAGGGCCGGGGGGGGCAGGGGCCCGGGGCTCTGGGGGGGCGCAGGGAGCAGGGCCGGGGGGGGGCAGAGAGCAGGGCCGGGGGGGGCAGGGGCCCGGGGCTCTGGGGGGGCGCAGGGAGCAGGGCCGGGGGGGCCCGGGGCCGGGGGGGGCGCAGGGAGCAGGGCCGGGGGGGGCGCAGGGAGCAGGGCCGGGGGGGGCAGGGGCCCGGGGCTCTGGGGGGGCGCAGGGAGCAGGGCCGGGGGGGGGCGCAGGGAGCAGGGCCGGGGGGGGCAGAGGCCCGGGGCCGGGGGGGGGGGCCGCAGGGAGCAGGACCGGGGGGGGCAGGGGCCCGGGGCCGGGGGGGCCCGGGGGGGGCTCCTACCTGCAGGCCGGCGGGGAGAGCGCGTGGAACGGGGCCAGCGAGAACATCTCCGCCCGCTCCGCCATCTTCCCCTGCCGAGCCCGACTGCGGAGCGAGCCTGGCGCAGGCGGGAGCGAGCCGGGCTGGGCACCGCGGGGCGGGGGGGGGGGCGGTGTCCGGGGTTATGTGGGGGCAGGGCCGGGAGCGGGGGGGGTTGGGCAGAGGGGCGGGGGCAGAGCTGTATGGGGGCTGGGCAGAGGGGCGGGGGGCTTTGCAGGGGGGACTGGGCGGGGGGCAGAGCTGTGTGGGGGCGGCGCAGGGGGACTGGGGGCAGAGCTGGGCGGGGGGCGGTAGGACCGGGCGGGGGGCGGTAGGGGCGGTAGGACCGGGGGGGGGGAGGGGCGGTAGGGCCGGGCGGGGGGCGGTAGGGGCGGTAGGACCGGGGGGGGGGGCGGTAGGGCCGGGCGGGGGGCGGTAGGGGCGGTAGGACCGGGGGGGGGCGGTAGGGGCGGTAGGACCGGGCGGGGGGCGGTAGGGGCGGTAGGACCGGGGGGGGGCGGTAGGGCCGGGCGGGGGGCGGTAGGACCGGGGCGGGGGCGGTAGGGGCGGTAGGACCGGGGGGGGGAGGTAGGGCCGGGCAGGGGCGGTAGGGCCGGTAGGGCGGGGGGGGGGGTAGGGCCGGGCAGGGGCGGTAGGACGGGGGGGGGGCGGTAGGGCCGGTAGGGCCGGGCGGGGGGCGGTAGGGCCGGGCGGGGGGCGGCGGTAGGGCCGGGCGGGGGCGGTAGGACGGGGGGGGGTAGGGCCGGGCGGGGGGCGGTACGGGCGGTAGGACCGGGGGGGGGTAGGGCCGGGCAGGGGGCGGCGGTAGGGCCGGGCGGGGGCGGTAGGGCCGGGCGGGGGCGGGGGCGGTAGGGCCGGGCGGGGGGCGGCGGTAGGGCGGGGGGGGCGGTAGGGCCGGTAGGGCCGGGCGGGGGGCGGTAGGGCGGGGGGGGCGGTAGGGGCGGTAGGGCCGGGCGGGGGCGGTAGGGCCGGGCCCGGCCGGCGCTAGGAGCTGTCCGCAGGCTGGTGCTGATCAGCCGGGCGCTGTCCTGGCGGGGCGGGCGGGAGGCGCTGGCGCGGGCGGGGCTCGGCCGGGCGCCCGGTGCGGGTCCGGGCAGGCTGCGGGGCGGGGCGGGGAGCCCAGAGCCAGACTGAGCCGCCCCGCGCCTGCTGCTGGGCCCAGGGGGCTCCGGGCAGAGCAGGGCGCAAAATGGGTGTGAAGCCAGCCCCAGCCGCTGGGCACGTGTATGTGGGGGGGTTGTACGGGGGGGGGGGGCGGCAGCCGCTGGGCGCGTGTGGTGGGGGGAGGGGGCTTGTACGGGGGTCCCAGCCGCTGGGCACGTGTGTGGGGGGGGGCTGTACGGGGGGTCCCAGCCGCTGGGCGCGTGTGTGTGGGGGGGCTGTACGGGGGGGGCAGCCGCTGGGCACGTGTGTGGGGGGGGGGCTGTACGGGGGGTCCCAGCCGCTGGGCGCGTGTGTGGGGGGGAGGGGGCTGTACGGGGGGGGGTCCCAGCCGCTGGGCACGTGTGTGTGGGGGGCTGCACGGGGGGGGCCCAGCCGCTGGGCACGTGGGGGGGGCTGTAGGGAGGGCCGGGGGCCCCAGGCAGTGGCTGGGAGCCCATGGCAGAGCAGGCTCCAGGCTGTGCCCTAGGGGCCAAGGCCTGGGTCTCTGGGGTGAGCCTGCGGGGAGACGTCCCCAGAGACAGATGCTGCTGCTCTGGCTTGGCGGGTTCTCCCCCTTGTGTGTTTGGCTGCTAGGAAAGGGGGGGGAGCTGCCGGCCGACCCTCCCCCTGAGGCGCCTCTCGCAGGGCTGAAAGGCAGGCTCTGGCCTAGGCCCCAATAGCCCCTCACTGGGGTGTCCCCAGTTCAGACTCTCCTGGGGCCTCTGTGCTCCAGGGCATTGGGGACGGTGACTGGGGATGGGCCGGGCCGGGGTCTGGCGGCCAAGCCCCGTTTGGGGCGCACAGGCTCAGCCGCTCAGGACTCCCTGGGACCTAACTCACCAGATGGCCCCACCCTGGGTCAAGGGGAAGCCTGGATCAGTGGGAGACGGTAGTTTGCAGCCTGTCCAGAGCTGGAGGAGCAGTGGGGGGCTGTCCCAGAGCTGGGGGGTAGTGTGGGGGGCTGTCCCAGAAAGGAGGGCAGTGGGGGGAAGGGCTGTCCCAGAGCTGGGGGGCTGTCCCAGAGTGGGGAGCTGTGTGAGGGGGCTGTCCCAGAGTTGGGGGGTAGTGTAGGGGGCTGTCCCAGAAAGGAGGGCAGTGGGGAGGACTGTCCCAGAGCTGGGGGGCTGTCCCAGAGTGGGGAGCTGTGTGTGGGGGGTGACCCAGAGTTGGGGGTAGTGAGGGAGTTGTCCCAGAGCTGGGGGTAGTGGGAGGGCTGTCCCACACTGGAGGGTAGTGGGGGACTGTCCCAGAGCTGGGGGTAGTGGGGGGGGTGTCACATTATTGGATTGTGAGGGGAGAAGCTGGGTCACTGCTGCGCCCATGGGGGGTGTTGGCCCCAAAAGTGGTACAAAGGGGGCCATGGGAGGGGTCAAACAAAAGCTACTTTCTTCTGATTCTGTGTCTGCTCTTCATAGATCTGTACAATGTCTGTGTGTGGAGTTAGGGTCCGTACTCTGGATGGAGACGGGAATCTCTCTGAATGGGCTTGAGCAATGGGCCAGGAATGTTTGCCCAGGGACGTGCTAATGAGCGACGCTCCAGGGAACAATGGGCCTCTGAAGGCCAAAGACACCCCTGGCCACTGGCCATGTGACTCCAGCCAGCCTGGGAGAAACCAGGAAGGGGGGATACAATTGCCATGTGGTCGATGCCATTTTGTTCTCAGCTCAGCACTTCATCCCAGAGGCAGCACTGCAGGGATCGAAGAGCCCGGAAGACCTGTGGACCCATCCTGATCGTAGGATGTGCAATAAGAACTTTTAAACCAGCAGCTGCAACATCTCTGCTAGAGCCTGCACCGAGAACTGGGAGATTCGGTGCATGTAACTTACTATCCTTTGACAACCTCATTCTCATGGGGTATGTCTACACTAGCCCCCTAGTTCGAACTAGGGTGGTTAATGTAGGCAACCGGAGTTGCAAATGAAGCCCAGGATTTGAATTTCCCGGGCTTCATTTGCATCTTGCCGGGCGCCACCATTTTTAAATGTCTGCTAGTGTGGACTCCGTGCCCCGTGGCTACACGCGGAATAGGAAGCCTAGTCCGAACTACCTAGTCCGTGCCGTATGTAGCCGCGCGGCACAGAGTCCGCAGTAGTGGACATTTAAAAATGGCAGCGCCCGGCAAGATGATAGAATCATAGAATCATAGGACTGGAAGGGACCTCAAGAGGTCATCGAGTCCAGCCCCCCGCCCTCAAGGCAGGACCAAGCTCCACCTACACCATCCCTGACAGATGTCTATCTAACCTGTTCTTAAATATCTCCAGAGAGGGAGATTCCACCACCTCCCTTGGCAATTTATTCCAATATTTGACCACCCTGACAGTTAGGAATTTTTTCCTAATGTCCAATCTAAACCTCCCTTGCTGCACTTTAAGCCCATTACTCCTTGTCCTGTCCTCAGAAACCAAGAGGAACAAATTTTCTCCTTCCTCCTTGTGACACCCTTTTAGATATTTGAAAACCGCTATCATGTCCCCCCTTAATCTTCTTTTTTCCAAACTAAACAAGCCCAGTTCATGAAGCCTGGCTTCATAGGTCATGTTCTCTAGACCTTTAATCATTCTTGTCGCTCTTCTCTGTACCCTTTCCAATTTCTCCACATCTTTCTTGAAATGTGGTGCCCAGAACTGGACACAGTACTCCAGCTGAGGCCTAACTAGTGCAGAGTAGAGCGGCAGAATGACTTCACCAGTTTTGCTTACAACACACCTGTTGATACAACCTAGAATCATATTTGCTTTTTTTGCAACAGCATCACACTGTTGACTCATATTCAACTTGTGGTCCACTATGACCCCTAGATCCCTTTCCGCCATGCTCCTTCCTAGACAGTCGCTTCCCATCTTGTATGTATGGAACTGATTGTTCCTTCCTAAGTGGAGCACTTTGCATTTCTCTTTATTAAACCTCATCCTGTTTACCTCTGACCATTTCTCTAACTTGCTAAGGTCATTTTGAATTATGTCCCTATCCTCCAAAGAAGTCCCAACCCCACCCAGTTTGGTATCATCTGCAAACTTAATAAGCGTACTCTCTATCCCAATATCTACATCATTGATGAAGATATTGAACAGTACGGGTCCCAAAACAGACCCTTGAGGAACTCCACTTGTTATCCCTTTCCAGCAGGATTTAGAACCGTTAACAACAACTCTCTGACTACGGTTATCCAGCCAATTATGCACCCACCTTATCGTGGCCCTATCTAAGTTATATTTGCCTAGTTTATCAATAAGAATATCATGCGAGACCGTATCAAATGCCTTACTAAAGTCTAGGTATATGACATCCACCGCTTCTCCCTTATCCACAAGGCTCATTATCTTATCAAAGAAAGCTATCAGATTAGTTTGGCATGACTTGTTCTTCACAAACCCACGCTGGCTATTCCCTATCACTTTACAACCTTCCAAGTGTTTGCATATGATTTCCTTAATTACCTGCTCCATTATCTTCCCTGGGACAGACATTAAACTGACCGGTCTGTAGTTTCCTGGGTTGTTCTTATTCCCCTTTTTATAGATGGGCACAATATTTGCCCTTTTCCAGTCTTCTGGAATCTCCCCTGTCTGCCATGATTTTTCAAAGATCATAGCTAAAGGCTCAGATACCTCCTCTATCAGCTCCTTGAGTATCCTGGGATGCATTTCATCAGGACCTGGTGACTTGCTGACATCTAACTTTCCTAAGTGATTTTTAACTTGTTCTTTGTGTATCCTATCTTCTAAACTTACCCTCTCTCTGCTTGTATTCACTACGTTAGGCACACCTCCAGACTTCTCGGTGAAGACCGAAACAAAGAAGTCATTGAGCATCTCTGCCATTTCCAAGTTTCCTGTTACTGCTTCTCCCTCCTCACTGAGCAGTGGGCCTACCCTGTCCTTGGTCTTCCTCTTGCTTCTAATGTATTTATAAAAGGTCTTCTTGTTTCCCTTTATACCTGTAGCTAGTTTGATCTCATTTTGTGCCTTTGCCTTTCTAATCTTGCCCCTGCATTCCCGTGTTGCTTGCCTATATTCATCCTTTGTTATTTGTCCTAGTTTCCATTTTTTATAGGACTCCTTTTTTATTTTGAGATCATGCAAGATCTCCTTGTTAAGCCAAGCTGGTCTTTTGCCATATTTTCTATCTTTCCTACACAGCGGAATTGTTTGCTTTTGGGCCCTTAACAACGTCCCTTTGAAATACTTCCAACTCTCCTCAGATGCAAATGAAGCCCGGGAAATTCAAATCCTGGGCTTCATTTGCAACTCCGGTTGCCTGCATTACCACCCTAGTTCGAACTAGGGTGGTAGTGTAGAAATACCTGTGCTTTTCTTTCTTGTAGTAATAAACCTTTAGTTGTTAGATGCTAAAGGATTGGCCCAGCGTGATTTGTGGGTAAGGTCCAGAGGGTAAATTGACCAGGGATCTGTGGCTGGTTTCTTGGAACCGGACAGAACTTGTTCGGGGTAGGTGGGATTGGGTGCTAGGACCCCCCCCACCTGTGTATAGGACCGGGGCCATCTAGGGCACGGATATTGCTGGGGTGTCGGAGGGGTTTTGCTCGGGAGGCTTCAGGCAGGCGGCTGAAGTGCTCTGTGGGACTGGTTTGTGGCCTGTTTGGAGAGGTCGCCAGTCTGGGGGCTGTAAGGAGCCCGGATTTGAGCAATTCGCCCTGAGCGGACGCCCTCAGCTGTGCCCAGACCGGCCTGGCCCGACACAGGGGGCTGTCTCACGCTGGAGGGCAGTGGGGGGGGTCTGTCCCAGAGCAGGGGGCACTGCGGGGGAGGATGGCAGCCCCGTGGTGCTGAGTGGATCCCTAGCCCCAGCAGTAGATGTCGGAGCTCCAGGGAGCCGGGCTGGAGCCGTGTGTACAACGTACCAGCTGCCTCGGTGCCGGTCCCGGGGGGGCGTTGCCATAGCGCTGCAGCTGGGGCCGGGTAGCGCCACGGAGCCGCCCGCCAGGTGTCTGCTGCCCCTGGAGGAGGCGGGAAAGGCTCCCAATGACGGGGCAGGGCGCACGGCACAGCAGCGCTGGGAGGGCCGGGCCCTGGCTGGGGGGTGCAGGGTCTAGGGCCGTCCCTGCGCTGTGGCTAGAGGGGCTGGTTCATGCTCAGCAGCTCTAGGAAGCGTCCGGATCTCCCCCTCCCAGCTGCATGGACCCTGCTGCCCCCCGCCCAGAGTGCCCGGGCGGGGCTCGTGGTGCTGCCGCATCGCTTTGCCAGTTCTGGGGCTTCCAGCAGGACTGGCCCCACAGCCCCTGCTTGGCTCCGGGCCCCACCTGGCCCCCAGCTGCCCCAGAGCGGCCTTAGCTGCAGCCCTAGCCGCCTCCAGGAGCTGCGTGGGGAGAGAGCGACACGCCGTGTCCGGGGAGGTCTCACTGCCAGTGCTATTGCCGCAGGAAACCGCTCCTTTGTGTGAGGGAGCGAGAGCTCGGGGCCAAGCACCGTCCCACCTGGGCTGAGCCAGGACAGGCTGGGGGCTCTGCACCAGGGCTGGCAGGACCCGAGGGAGAGAGGAGCTGGCCCGGCCCAGGGTTTGGTCTGCGGGGAGGCCGGGCTGTGGGTAGCCCCGGAGCTCCGAGGAGCATTGTGCACAAGGCCGGGCAGCCTGGGCCTGAGACGCAGGGGGGTCCCTGCAGCCCGAGCTGCCAAATTGATGCCACGTTCTCAGTGAGGAGGCGGCGGAAGCTACGGCTCAGGACCCGCAGGTCCCGGTAGCTGGAGCCCTCTGGGGCCGTGCCTGAGGAGAGTGGGTCTGGATCGGCACGGAGCCCTGCACCCGCGCGGATGAGTCTGTATGTGGAGTGATGAGCAGCGGCGCCGGCGATGGCCAGCGGGGGGAGGGTTAGAACTGAGCAGCCCGTCCCAAGGAGATGCCCATCTGCACGGCGTGGGCGTTCCGGGGTGCCCCTGGGCGTGCCACAGCAGTGACCAGGCAAACCGCACGGAGCCGGGACTCGCCCGTGTGCCCTTCCCCCGCAGGAGCAGCGGGATCCCCTCCAAGGCAAAAGGTAGCTGGGGCCAGCTCCACGCGGCCTCTGGCCCAGGGCCTCCCTCCAGAGCGTTGGAAGGGAGGAGCCGCGTCCTGCCAGCGACGGAGACTCGGCTTGAGCCAGCAGCTTTGCCATTGTTCTGTGTCCGTGTCCTGGCTCTCAGGGGTGCCACACGTGGCCCCTCGGCTCCTGGGAGGACCCCCCCCAGTGCGGCAGCCCCTCCTCGGGGACCCCCTCCTCTCCAGCGGCAGTGAGACGGCCCTTTCCCAGGGGGCCCCTCCAGTGCAGCAACCCTCTCTCGGGGGGGCTGCTCTCACCTGGGGGCCCCCTCCCCCCTCCTAGAGGGAACAGCGCCCCCCTGCTCCCCAGCCCAGAGCGACCCCCAGCCAGCCCCAAACAGGAGGGATTATTAAACTTTGAACACAGCAAAGGATCCCTCCGGCCAGTCGGCCTGGCCCCCACCCCCCACGTCAGTCTCCCCTGCAGCCGGCTGAGTCCTGCCTGCTCTGCTCTGTCCCCCCAAAACAGCCCCCCTCTCCCAGCAGAGCCCCAATACCCCAGCAACAGCCCCTCCCCCGGCCATTGTCTTCTTCCCAGGTAAGAGGGTCGCCTGGCCCCTCTTCTCCCCCTCTCTCTGTCCAGTGTTCCCAGCTGGGCCGGTCGCCGGGTCCCCTCTGCAGCCCCTTGTCTGTCTCTGGCTGGAACCGGCCGTGTCCTCGGAGCAGGCCCGGGGGCACCAGGGCACCAGACACCCCGGCTCCAACTCTGGGCTGTTCCCTGAAACCACAAACTCCCCCTTGTCACATTGAAGCAGTAACCTCCGGGCAGAGTGCCCCTGTGTGCAGCCCCCCTTTGAACCCCCCAAACTCCCCCTTGTCACATTGAAGCAGTAACCTCCGGGCAGAGTGCCCCTGTGTGCAGCCCCCCTTTGAACCCCCCAAACTCCCCCTTGTCACATTGACCAGTAACCTCCGGGCAGAGTGCCCCTGTGTGCAGCCCCCCTTTGAACCCCCCAAACTCCCCCTTGTCAAATTGAAGCAGTAACCTCCGGGCAGAGTGCCCCTGTGTGCAGCCCCCCTTTGAACCCCCCAAACTCCCCCTTGTCACATTGAAGCAGTAACCTCCGGGCAGAGTGCCCCTGTGTGCAGCCCCCCTTTGAACCCCCCAAACTCCCCCTTGTCACATTGAAGCAGTAACCTCCGGGCAGAGTGCCCCTGTGTGCAGCCCCCCTTTGAACCCCCCAAACTCCCCCTTGTCACATTGACCAGTAACCTCCGGGCAGAGTGCCCCCTGTGTGCAGCCCCCCTTTGAACCCCCCAAACTCCCCCTTGTCACATTGAAGCAGTAACCTCCGGGCAGAGTGCCCCTGTGTGCAGCCCCCCTTTGAACCCCCCAATCTCCCCCTTGTCACATTGAAGCAGTAACCTCCGGGCAGAGTGCCCCTGTGTGCAGCCCCCCTTTGAACCCCCCAAACTCCCCCTTGTCACATTGAAGCAGTAACCTCCGGGCAGAGTGCCCCCGTATGTAACCCCCCTTTGAACCCCCCAAACTCCCCCTTGTCACATTGACCAGTAACCTCCGGGCAGAGTGCCCCTGTGTGCAGCCCCCCTTTGAACCCCCCAAACTCCCCCTTGTCACATTGAAGCAGTAACCTCCGGGCAGAGTGCCCCTGTGTGCAGCCCCCCTTTGAACCCCCCAAACTCCCCCTTGTCACATTGACCAGTAACCTCCGGGCAGAGTGCCCCTGTGTGCAGCCCCCCTTTGAACCCTCCAAACTCCCCCTTGTCACATTGAAGCAGTAACCTCCGGGCAGAGTGCCCCTGTGTGCAGCCCCCCTTTGAACCCCCCAAACTCCCCCTTGTCACATTGACCAGTAACCTCCGGGCAGAGTGCCCCTGTGTGCAGCCCCCCTTTGAACCCCCCAAACTCCCCCTTGTCACATTGAAGCAGTAACCTCCGGGCAGAGTGCCCCTGTGTGCAGCCCCCTTTTGAACCCCCCAAACTCCCCCTTGTCACATTGACCAGTAACCTCCGGGCAGAGTGCCCCTGTGTGCAGCCCCCCTTTGAACCCCCCAAACTCCCCCTTGTCACATTGACCAGTAACCTCCGGGCAGAGTGCCCCTGTGTGCAGCCCCCCTTTGAACCCCCCAAACTCCCCCTTGTCACATTGACCAGTAACCTCCGGGCAGAGTGCCCCTGTGTGCAGCCCCCCTTTGAACCCCCCAAACTCCCCCTTGTCACATTGAAGCAGTAACCTCCGGGCAGAGTGCCCCCGTATGTAACCCCCCTTTGAACCCCCCAAACTCCCCCTTGTCACATTGAAGCAGTAACCTCCGGGCAGAGTGCCCCTGTGTGCAGCCCCCCTTTGAACCCCCCAAACTCCCCCTTGTCACATTGAAGCAGTAACCTCCGGGCAGAGTGCCCCTGTGTGCAGCCCCCCTTTGAACCCCCCAAACTCCCCCTTGTCACATTGAAGCAGTAACCTCCAGGCAGAGTGCCCCTGTGTGCAGCCCCCCTTTGAACCCCCCAAACTCCCCCTTGTCACATTGACCAGTAACCTCCGGGCAGAGTGCCCCTGTGTGCAGCCCCCCTTTGAACCCCCCAAACTCCCCCTTGTCACATTGACCAGTAACCTCCGGGCAGAGTGCCCCTGTGTGCAGCCCCCCTTTGAACCCCCCAAACTCCCCCTTGTCACATTGAAGCAGTAACCTCCGGGCAGAGTGCCCCTGTGTGCAGCCCCCCTTTGAACCCCCCAAACTCCCCCTTGTCACATTGACCAGTAACCTCCGGGCAGAGTGCCCCTGTGTGCAGCCCCCCTTTGAACCCCCCAAACTCCCCCTTGTCACATTGAAGCAGTAACCTCCGGGCAGAGTGCCCCTGTGTGCAGCCCCCCTTTGAACCCCCCAAACTCCCCCTTGTCACATTGAAGCAGTAACCTCCCGGCAGAGTGCCCCTGTGTGCAGCCCCCCTTTGAACCCCCCAAACTCCCCCTTGTCACATTGACCAGTAACCTCCGGGCAGAGTGCCCCTGTGTGCAGCCCCCCTTTGAACCCCCCAAACTCCCCCTTGTCACATTGAAGCAGTAACCTCCGGGCAGAGTGCCCCTGTGTGCAGCCCCCCTTTGAACCCCCCAAACTCCCCCTTGTCACATTGAAGCAGTAACCTCCCGGCAGAGTGCCCCTGTGTGCAGCCCCCCTTTGAACCCCGCAAACTCCCCCTTGTCACATTGAACCAGTAACCTCCGGGCAGAGTGCCCCTGTGTGCAGCCCCCCTTTGAACCCCCCAAACTCCCCCTTGTCACATTGACCAGTAACCTCCGGGCAGAGTGCCCCTGTGTGCAGCCCCCCTTTGAACCCCCCAAACTCCCCCTTGTCACATTGAAGCAGTAACCTCCGGGCAGAGTGCCCCCTGTATGCAGCCCCCCTTTGAACCCCCCAAACTCCCCCTTGTCACATTGACCAGTAACCTCCGGGCAGAGTGCCCCTGTATGCAGCCCCCCTTTGAACCCCCCAAACTCCCCCTTGTCACATTGACCAGTAACCTCCGGGCAGAGTGCCCCTGTGTGCAGCCCCCCTTTGAACCCCCCAAACTCCCCCTTGTCACATTGAAGCAGTAACCTCCGGGCAGAGTGCCCCTGTGTGCAGCCCCCCTTTGAACCCCCCAAACTCCCCCTTGTCACATTGAAGCAGTAACCTCCGGGCAGAGTGCCCCTGTGTGCAGCCCCCCTTTGAACCCCCCAAACTCCCCCTTGTCACATTGACCAGTAACCTCCCGGCAGAGTGCCCCTGTGTGCAGCCCCCCTTTGAACCCCCCAAACTCCCCCTTGTCACATTGACCAGTAACCTCCGGGCAGAGTGCCCCTGTGTGCAGCCCCCCTTTGAACCCCCCAAACTCCCCCTTGTCACATTGACCAGTAACCTCCGGGCAGAGTGCCCCTGTGTGCAGCCCCCCTTTGAACCCCCCAAACTCCCCCTTGTCACATTGAAGCAGTAACCTCCGGGCAGAGTGCCCCTGTGTGCAGCCCCCCTTTGAACCCCCCAAACTCCCCCTTGTCACATTGAAGCAGTAACCTCCGGGCAGAGTGCCCCTGTGTGCAGCCCCCCTTTGAACCCCCCAAACTCCCCCTTGTCACATTGAAGCAGTAACCTCCGGGCAGAGTGCCCCTGTGTGCAGCCCCCCTTTGAACCCCCCAAACTCCCCCTTGTCACATTGAAGCAGTAACCTCCAGGCAGAGTGCCCCTGTGTGCAGCCCCCCTTTGAACCCCCCAAACTCCCCCTTGTCACATTGACCAGTAACCTCCGGGCAGAGTGCCCCTGTGTGCAGCCCCCCTTTGAACCCCCCAAACTCCCCCTTGTCACATTGACCAGTAACCTCCGGGCAGAGTGCCCCTGTGTGCAGCCCCCCTTTGAACCCCCCAAACTCCCCCTTGTCACATTGAAGCAGTAACCTCCGGGCAGAGTGCCCCTGTGTGCAGCCCCCCTTTGAACCCCCCAAACTCCCCCTTGTCACATTGACCAGTAACCTCCGGGCAGAGTGCCCCTGTGTGCAGCCCCCCTTTGAACCCCCCAAACTCCCCCTTGTCACATTGAAGCAGTAACCTCCGGGCAGAGTGCCCCTGTGTGCAGCCCCCCTTTGAACCCCCCAAACTCCCCCTTGTCACATTGAAGCAGTAACCTCCCGGCAGAGTGCCCCTGTGTGCAGCCCCCCTTTGAACCCCCCAAACTCCCCCTTGTCACATTGACCAGTAACCTCCGGGCAGAGTGCCCCTGTGTGCAGCCCCCCTTTGAACCCCCCAAACTCCCCCTTGTCACATTGAAGCAGTAACCTCCGGGCAGAGTGCCCCTGTGTGCAGCCCCCCTTTGAACCCCCCAAACTCCCCCTTGTCACATTGAAGCAGTAACCTCCCGGCAGAGTGCCCCTGTGTGCAGCCCCCCTTTGAACCCCGCAAACTCCCCCTTGTCACATTGAACCAGTAACCTCCGGGCAGAGTGCCCCTGTGTGCAGCCCCCCTTTGAACCCCCCAAACTCCCCCTTGTCACATTGACCAGTAACCTCCGGGCAGAGTGCCCCTGTGTGCAGCCCCCCTTTGAACCCCCCAAACTCCCCCTTGTCACATTGAAGCAGTAACCTCCGGGCAGAGTGCCCCCTGTATGCAGCCCCCCTTTGAACCCCCCAAACTCCCCCTTGTCACATTGACCAGTAACCTCCGGGCAGAGTGCCCCTGTATGCAGCCCCCCTTTGAACCCCCCAAACTCCCCCTTGTCACATTGACCAGTAACCTCCGGGCAGAGTGCCCCTGTGTGCAGCCCCCCTTTGAACCCCCCAAACTCCCCCTTGTCACATTGAAGCAGTAACCTCCGGGCAGAGTGCCCCTGTGTGCAGCCCCCCTTTGAACCCCCCAAACTCCCCCTTGTCACATTGAAGCAGTAACCTCCGGGCAGAGTGCCCCTGTGTGCAGCCCCCCTTTGAACCCCCCAAACTCCCCCTTGTCACATTGACCAGTAACCTCCCGGCAGAGTGCCCCTGTGTGCAGCCCCCCTTTGAACCCCCCAAACTCCCCCTTGTCACATTGACCAGTAACCTCCGGGCAGAGTGCCCCTGTGTGCAGCCCCCCTTTGAACCCCCCAAACTCCCCCTTGTCACATTGAAGCAGTAACCTCCGGGCAGAGTGCCCCCGTATGTAACCCCCCTTTGAACCCCCCAAACTCCCCCTTGTCACATTGAAGCAGTAACCTCCGGGCAGAGTGCCCCTGTGTGCAGCCCCCCTTTGAACCCCCCAAACACCCCCTTGTCACATTGAAGCAGTAACCTCCGGGCAGAGTGCCCCTGTGTGCAGCCCCCCTTTGAACCCCCCAAACTCCCCCTTGTCACATTGACCAGTAACCTCCGGGCAGAGTGCCCCTGTGTGCAGCCCCCCTTTGAACCCCCCAAACTCCCCCTTGTCACATTGAAGCAGTAACCTCCGGGCAGAGTGCCCCTGTGTGCAGCCCCCCTTTGAACCCCCCAAACTCCCCCTTGTCACATTGACCAGTAACCTCCGGGCAGAGTGCCCCTGTGTGCAGCCCCCCTTTGAACCCCCCAAACTCCCCCTTGTCACATTGACCAGTAACCTCCGGGCAGAGTGCCCCCGTATGTAACCCCCCTTTGAACCCCCCAAACTCCCCCTTGTCACATTGACCAGTAACCTCCGGGCAGAGTGCCCCTGTATGCAGCCCCCCTTTGAACCCCCCAAACTCCCCCTTGTCACATTGACCAGTAACCTCCGGGCAGAGTGCCCCTGTGTGCAGCCCCCCTTTGAACCCCCCAAACTCCCCCTTGTCACATTGACCAGTAACCTCCGGGCAGAGTGCCCCTGTGTGCAGCCCCCCTTTGAACCCCCCAAACTCCCCCTTGTCACATTGAAGCAGTAACCTCCGGGCAGAGTGCCCCTGTGTGCAGCCCCCCTTTGAACCCCCCAAACTCCCCCTTGTCACATTGACCAGTAACCTCCGGGCAGAGTGCCCCTGTGTGCAGCCCCCCTTTGAACCCCCCAAACTCCCCCTTGTCACATTGACCAGTAACCTCCGGGCAGAGTGCCCCTGTGTGCAGCCCCCCTTTGAACCCCCCAAACTCCCCCTTGTCACATTGAAGCAGTAACCTCCGGGCAGAGTGCCCCTGTGTGCAGCCCCCCTTTGAACCCCCCAAACTCCCCCTTGTCACATTGACCAGTAACCTCCGGGCAGAGTGCCCCTGTGTGCAGCCCCCCTTTGAACCCCCCAAACTCCCCCTTGTCACATTGACCAGTAACCTCCGGGCAGAGTGCCCCTGTGTGCAGCCCCCCTTTGAACCCCCCAAACTCCCCCTTGTCACATTGAAGCAGTAACCTCCGGGCAGAGTGCCCCGGTGTGCAGCCCCCCTTTGAACCCCCCAAACTCCCCCTTGTCACATTGACCAGTAACCTCCGGGCAGAGTGCCCCTGTGTGCAGCCCCCCTTTGAACCCCCCAAACTCCCCCTTGTCACATTGAAGCAGTAACCTCCCGGCAGAGTGCCCCCGTGTGCAGCCCCCCTTTGAACCCCCCAAACTCCCCCTTGTCACATTGACCAGTAACCTCCGGGCAGAGTGCCCCCGTATGTAACCCCCCTTTGAACCCCCCAAACTCCCCCTTGTCACATTGACCAGTAACCTCCGGGCAGAGTGCCCCTGTGTGCAGCCCCCCTTTGAACCCCCCAAACTCCCCCTTGTCACATTGAAGCAGTAACCTCCGGGCAGAGTGCCCCTGTGTGCAGCCCCCCTTTGAACCCCCCAAACTCCCCCTTGTCACATTGACCAGTAACCTCTGGGCA
The DNA here is from genome assembly GCF_049634645.1 of Pelodiscus sinensis. Classification (NCBI taxonomy): domain Eukaryota; kingdom Metazoa; phylum Chordata; order Testudines; family Trionychidae; genus Pelodiscus; species Pelodiscus sinensis. The sequence continues at coordinate 71,628 of NW_027465922.1, forward strand.
GAGTGCCCCTGTATGCAGCCCCCCTTTGAACCCCCCAAACTCCCCCTTGTCACATTGACCAGTAACCTCCGGGCAGAGTGCCCCTGTGTGCAGCCCCCCTTTGAACCCCCCAAACTCCCCCTTGTCACATTGAAGCAGTAACCTCCGGGCAGAGTGCCCCTGTGTGCAGCCCCCCTTTGAACCCCCCAAACTCCCCCTTGTCACATTGACCAGTAACCTCCGGGCAGAGTGCCCCTGTGTGCAGCCCCCCTTTGAACCCCCCAAACTCCCCCTTGTCACATTGAAGCAGTAACCTCCCGGCAGAGTGCCCCCTGTGTGCAGCCCCCCTTTGAACCCCCCAAACTCCCCCTTGTCACATTGAAGCAGTAACCTCCGGGCAGAGTGCCCCTGTGTGCAGCCCCCCTTTGAACCCCCCAAACTCCCCCTTGTCACATTGAAGCAGTAACCTCCGGGCAGAGTGCCCCCGTATGTAACCCCCCTTTGAACCCCCCAAACTCCCCCTTGTCACATTGACCAGTAACCTCTGGGCAGAGTGCCCCTGTGTGCAGCCCCCCTTTGAACCCCCCAAACTCCCCCTTGTCACATTGACCAGTAACCTCCGGGCAGAGTGCCCCTGTGTGCAGCCCCCCTTTGAACCCCCCAAACTCCCCCTTGTCACATTGAAGCAGTAACCTCCGGGCAGAGTGCCCCTGTGTGCAGCCCCCTTTTGAACCCCCCAAACTCCCCCTTGTCACATTGAAGCAGTAACCTCCGGGCAGAGTGCCCCTGTGTGCAGCCCCCTTTGAACCCCCCAAACTCCCCCTTGTCACATTGAAGCAGTAACCTCCGGGCAGAGTGCCCCTGTGTGCAGCCCCCTTTGAACCCCCCAAACTCCCCCTTGTCACATTGAAGCAGTAACCTCCGGGCAGAGTGCCCCTGTGTGCAGCCCCCCTTTGAACCCCCCAAACTCCCCCTTGTCACATTGAAGCAGTAACCTCCGGGCAGAGTGCCCCTGTGTGCAGCCCCCCTTTGAACCCCCCAAACTCCCCCTTGTCACATTGAAGCAGTAACCTCCGGGCAGAGTGCCCCCGTATGTAACCCCCCTTTGAACCCCCAAACTCCCCCTTGTCACATTGAAGCAGTAACCTCCGGGCAGAGTGCCCCTGTGTGCAGCCCCCCTTTGAACCCCCCAAACTCCCCCTTGTCACATTGACCAGTAACCTCCGGGCAGAGTGCCCCCGTATGTAACCCCCCTTTGAACCCCCCAAACTCCCCCTTGTCACATTGACCAGTAACCTCCGGGCAGAGTGCCCCTGTGTGCAGCCCCCCTTTGAACCCCCCAAACTCCCCCTTGTCACATTGAAGCAGTAACCTCCGGGCAGAGTGCCCCTGTGTGCAGCCCCCCTTTGAACCCCCCAAACTCCCCCTTGTCACATTGAAGCAGTAACCTCCGGGCAGAGTGCCCCTGTGTGCAGCCCCCCTTTGAACCCCCCAAACTCCCCCTTGTCACATTGACCAGTAACCTCCGGGCAGAGTGCCCCTGTGTGCAGCCCCCCTTTGAACCCCCCAAACTCCCCCTTGTCACATTGACCAGTAACCTCCGGGCAGAGTGCCCCCGTATGTAACCCCCCTTTGAACCCCCCAAACTCCCCCTTGTCACATTGAAGCAGTAACCTCCGGGCAGAGTGCCCCTGTGTGCAGCCCCCTTTGAACCCCCCAAACTCCCCCTTGTCACATTGAAGCAGTAACCTCCGGGCAGAGTGCCCCTGTGTGCAGCCCCCTTTGAACCCCCCAAACTCCCCCTTGTCACATTGAAGCAGTAACCTCCGGGCAGAGTGCCCCTGTGTGCAGCCCCCCTTTGAACCCTCCAAACTCCCCCTTGTCACATTGAAGCAGTAACCTCCGGGCAGAGTGCCCCTGTGTGCAGCCCCCTTTGAACCCCCCAAACTCCCCCTTGTCACATTGAAGCAGTAACCTCCGGGCAGAGTGCCCCTGTGTGCAGCCCCCCTTTGAACCCCCCAAACTCCCCCTTGTCACATTGAAGCAGTAACCTCCGGGCAGAGTGCCCCTGTGTGCAGCCCCCCTTTGAACCCCCCAAACTCCCCCTTGTCACATTGAAGCAGTAACCTCCGGGCAGAGTGCCCCCGTATGTAACCCCCCTTTGAACCCCCAAACTCCCCCTTGTCACATTGAAGCAGTAACCTCCGGGCAGAGTGCCCCCGTATGTAACCCCCCTTTGAACCCCCCAAACTCCCCCTTGTCACATTGACCAGTAACCTCCGGGCAGAGTGCCCCTGTGTGCAGCCCCCCTTTGAACCCCCCAAACTCCCCCTTGTCACATTGAAGCAGTAACCTCCGGGCAGAGTGCCCCTGTGTGCAGCCCCCCTTTGAACCCCCCAAACTCCCCCTTGTCACATTGACCAGTAACCTCCGGGCAGAGTGCCCCCGTATGTAACCCCCCTTTGAACCCCCCAAACTCCCCCTTGTCACATTGAAGCAGTAACCTCCGGGCAGAGTGCCCCCGTATGTAACCCCCCTTTGAACCCCCCAAACTCCCCCTTGTCACATTGACCAGTAACCTCCGGGCAGAGTGCCCCTGTGTGCAGCCCCCCTTTGAACCCCCCAAACTCCCCCTTGTCACATTGAAGCAGTAACCTCCGGGCAGAGTGCCCCTGTGTGCAGCCCCCCTTTGAACCCCCCAAACTCCCCCTTGTCACATTGAAGCAGTAACCTCCGGGCAGAGTGCCCCTGTGTGCAGCCCCCCTTTGAACCCCCAAACTCCCCCTTGTCACATTGACCAGTAACCTCCGGGCAGAGTGCCCCCGTATGTAACCCCCCTTTGAACCCCCCAAACTCCCCCTTGTCACATTGAAGCAGTAACCTCCGGGCAGAGTGCCCCCGTATGTAACCCCCCTTTGAACCCCCCAAACTCCCCCTTGTCACATTGAAGCAGTAACCTCCGGGCAGAGTGCCCCTGTGTGCAGCCCCCCTTTGAACCCCCCAAACTCCCCCTTGTCACATTGAAGCAGTAACCTCCGGGCAGAGTGCCCCTGTGTGCAGCCCCCCTTTGAACCCCCCAAACTCCCCCTTGTCACATTGACCAGTAACCTCCGGGCAGAGTGCCCCTGTGTGCAGCCCCCCTTTGAACCCCCCAAACTCCCCCTTGTCACATTGAAGCAGTAACCTCCGGGCAGAGTGCCCCTGTATGCAGCCCCCCTTTGAACCCCCCAAACTCCCCCTTGTCACATTGAAGCAGTAACCTCCGGGCAGAGTGCCCCTGTGTGCAGCCCCCCTTTGAACCCCCCAAACTCCCCCTTGTCACATTGAAGCAGTAACCTCCGGGCAGAGTGCCCCTGTGTGCAGCCCCCCTTTGAACCCCCCAAACTCCCCCTTGTCACATTGACCAGTAACCTCCGGGCAGAGTGCCCCTGTGTGCAGCCCCCCTTTGAACCCCCCAAACTCCCCCTTGTCACATTGAAGCAGTAACCTCCGGGCAGAGTGCCCCTGTGTGCAGCCCCCCTTTGAACCCCCCAAACTCCCCCTTGTCACATTGAAGCAGTAACCTCCGGGCAGAGTGCCCCTGTGTGCAGCCCCCCTTTGAACCCCCCAAACTCCCCCTTGTCACATTGAAGCAGTAACCTCCGGGCAGAGTGCCCCTGTGTGCAGCCCCCCTTTGAACCCCCCAAACTCCCCCTTGTCACATTGAAGCAGTAACCTCCGGGCAGAGTGCCCCTGTGTGCAGCCCCCCTTTGAACCCCCCAAACTCCCCCTTGTCACATTGAAGCAGTAACCTCCCGGCAGAGTGCCCCTGTGTGCAGCCCCCCTTTGAACCCCCCAAACTCCCCCTTGTCACATTGAAGCAGTAACCTCCGGGCAGAGTGCCCCTGTGTGCAGCCCCCCTTTGAACCCCCCAAACTCCCCCTTGTCACATTGACCAGTAACCTCCGGGCAGAGTGCCCCTGTGTGCAGCCCCCCTTTGAACCCCCCAAACTCCCCCTTGTCACATTGAAGCAGTAACCTCCGGGCAGAGTGCCCCTGTGTGCAGCCCCCCTTTGAACCCCCCAAACTCCCCCTTGTCACATTGAAGCAGTAACCTCCGGGCAGAGTGCCCCTGTGTGCAGCCCCCCTTTGAACCCCCCAAACTCCCCCTTGTCACATTGAAGCAGTAACCTCCGGGCAGAGTGCCCCCTGTGTGCAGCCCCCCTTTGAACCCCCCAAACTCCCCCTTGTCACATTGAAGCAGTAACCTCCGGGCAGAGTGCCCCTGTGTGCAGCCCCCCTTTGAACCCCCCAAACTCCCCCTTGTCACATTGACCAGTAACCTCCCGGCAGAGTGCCCCTGTGTGCAGCCCCCCTTTGAACCCCCCAAACTCCCCCTTGTCACATTGAAGCAGTAACCTCCGGGCAGAGTGCCCCTGTGTGCAGCCCCCCTTTGAACCCCCCAAACTCCCCCTTGTCACATTGACCAGTAACCTCCGGGCAGAGTGCCCCTGTGTGCAGCCCCCCTTTGAACCCCCCAAACTCCCCCTTGTCACATTGAAGCAGTAACCTCCGGGCAGAGTGCCCCTGTGTGCAGCCCCCCTTTGAACCCCCCAATCTCCCCCTTGTCACATTGACCAGTAACCTCCGGGCAGAGTGCCCCTGTGTGCAGCCCCCCTTTGAACCCCCCAAACTCCCCCTTGTCACATTGAAGCAGTAACCTCCGGGCAGAGTGCCCCCCCCATATGTAACCCCCCTTTGAATCCCCCAAACTCCCCACTGCCTCACAGTCCGATGCCTTGAACCAACGTGGCCTCTCGCCCTTTTCTTCCTTCTTCTCATAAGTAACCTTCAGATTTTACATCGGAGCAGCCAGGCTGGGTCAGACCAAAGGTCCATCCGGCCCCGTGTCCTGTCTGCCCACAGTGGCCAGTGCCGGGTGCCCCAGAGGGAGGGGACACAACAGGGAATCCTCATGTGACCCCTTCCCTGTCACCCATCTCCAGACACACAGAGGCCAGGGACACCGTCCCTACCCACCCAACCTGGCTAACAGCCACTGATGGACCCAACCTCCATGAATCTAGCCAGCTCCTTTTTGATCCCTGCTAAAGTCCTGGTCTTCACCACATCCTTGGGCGAGGAGTTCCACAGGTTGACTGTGCGCTGACTGAAGAAAAACTTCCTTTGGTTTGTTTTAAACCTGCTGCCTATTAGTCTCATTTAGTGACCCCTAGTTCTTACGTGATGGGAACAGTAAATAACTTTTTCCACACCCGTTATGTCACTAAGCTGCTGACAACAGGGGATTTGGGGGTGAGATCTGAGTTACAAATCAACCTGGGCGTGTGGCTGGTCCTTTGGGGTCAGGAGAACTCGTTATTTGATGGGGCTGCTTGCACAGAACCACTCCTCTCTGCGTCCTCGGGAAACTGCTTTGAGGACTTCTCACTCGCCAGCGTGGTGAGAGACGCATCGCTGTGCGTCGGACCCGTATCTCGTGGGTGAACCACCACCCGCGTTTGGGGCAACTCTGCCCCATTTCGGAGCTGTCTGCCCTGCATTGGTCGCTCTCAGGCGTGACCCACGAAGGCGCGGTCACACCCACCAAGCACCCGAGGCGGACAAGCCCTGCTTGCTGGAGGTGCAACGCTCAGGATTGGGGGCGCGCTCTGTACCAGACAGGTGGGCAGAGCCTCCGGGAACCTGCCTTCCTGGAGCCAGGTCTCGCGGCCTCACTGCGATCAAGGGCCAAGGGCCCTTGGCGCTGGCTCAGAGCAGCACAGGATGCTGCCTTGCAGGGTGGCTCCCAGGGCAGTGGGAGGCGGCCGGAGAGGGTCTGAGCCGTTTCCTGCGAGGGCCGTGGTGCCTGCGAGCAAGGGAGGCAGCGGGCGAAAGATGCCGGCAGCGGCGCAGGGCTCGGCTTGGGGGGACATTGGCCCGTCTGCGACAGGGAGGCTGGGCTGGACAGTTTGTCTGGCCCCACCTCCGCAGCAGGGGGGCCAATTGCTTGGGGGCAGGGAGCTGTGCAGCCAGGCAGCTGCAGGAAGGCGAGAAGCCGCCCCACTCCCAGCCTAGCCTCCAGCCTGGTGGTTAGAACCATAGAGCTGGAAGAGACCTCAGGAGGCATCAAGTCCAGCCCCCTGCTCTAGGCAGGACCAGTCCCAACTACATCAACCAGCCAGGGCTTTGTCAAGCCGGGACTTAAACACCTCTAGGGATGGAGACTCCACTTCCCCAGGTAACCCAGCCCAGTGCTTCCCCACCCGCCTAGTGAAATTGTTTTTCCTACTATCCAGCCTGGACCTCTCCCACCACAACTTGAGCCCATTGCTCCTTGTTCTGCATCTGTCACTACTGAGAACAGCCTCTCGCCAGCCTCTTTGGAACCTCCCTTCAGGAAGTTGAAGGCTGCTATCAAATCCCCCCTCACTCTTCGCTTCTGCAGACTAAACAGACTCAACTCCCTCAGCCTCTCCTCCCAGGTCATGTGCTCCAGCCCCCTCAGCATTTTGGTTGCCCTCCGCTGGACCCTCTCCAATACACCTACATGCTTTCGGGGGGCTCAAGGAGCAATGGGCTCAAGTTGAGGTGGGAGAGGTCCAGGCTGGATAGTAGGAAAAACAATTTCACTAGGCGGGTGGGGAAGCGCTGGAATGGGTTCCCTAGGGAAGTACTGGAGTACTCCAGATGCGGCCTCACCAGAGCCGAATAAAGGGGAATAATGACACCTCTGGATCTGCTGGCAATGCTCCTCCTAATGCCCCCTAATATGCCATTAGCCTTCTGTGACGGCGCGTTGGGGGTTCCCCGTCTCCTGCACCCCGAAATGGCACAAACAGACTGCACCAGCCAGTGGAATTGAGGGTGGTTTATTGCTCCTCCAGCACAGCGCAGCACAGATGTAATCTGGTCACAGGAACTGGGCTAGGATGCCTCAGGCCCCCTTGAGATGGGGGAGACTGGGCCCCTAAACTCCAGCCCCTTCTCCTAGGCTCTCCTCCATGCCCTCCGACAGCCAGCAACCAACTCCCTAACTTCCAGCCCTGCCCCCCAGCCAAGGCAGCATTCCACCTTCCTTTGTTCCTCTCCATGGGGGGTGTCTGGCCACTGGTTTGCATAGTGACTCATCCTGTTTTGCTGGGTCGTGGTACCCACGGCAGCCAGTGGGGGTTCCCCCAGAGCCAGCAGCATAGAAACCAGCCAGGTACCCCCACTACGTCACAGTTCTCCCCCCTCCGAGAGCGAACTGAGCAGGGTCACTCCGCTCGTGACCTAGGGAAGTTCGGGTCCTCTGCGTGGGAACCCGCCCTGGGGACATGGGTGCTCCCCTTGACTCGGGCCGGCCGTGGCGAGGCCCCACATGAATTGGCTTCCCTCTGTCCACTCGCCGCCCCGCTCCAGGGCGACTGGCGCAGGCCTGTCCTCGGGGGTCACACCCACCCTTCCGCTGGCCTTGATCTCTGGCCAGGGTCTCTCGGGCTGGGGCCATGAGCCCAGCGAGCCTTCTCTGGACAGCCAGGGCGGCTTCCACCCCCGAAGCTCCATCCAGGGAGGTCTTCCCCTCCCATAACTCTCTCAGCAAGCCCAGAGGGTCTATCTGGGGTAGAGACCCCCAAGCCGCTTTCCTCCTGTCTTGGGCCTTCCCGCCCCTCTGGCAGGAGTCACAGGACCGGCAGTACCGCTGCACGGCTGTAAAGATTCCCGGCCAATAGAAGTGCTGGAGCAGCTTCAGCCGGGTGCTCCGGATCCCCCGGTGGCCCCCAACGGGGGAATCGTGGGCCAAATACAGCAGCTTGAGGCGATACTTTCGGGGGACGACCAGCTGCCGCTCTACCCTCCATGCCCTCGCCTTCCTGGGGGGGAGCCACTCACGGAACAGGAGCCCACGCTCCCGCAGGAATCTCTCCTGGCCACCTCTCCCCCGGGGCTGAGCTGCATGGAGGCCAGCCTGGTCCCTCAGCCTCTGCAAGGAGGGGTCTGCCTGCACCTCAGCCTGGAATTCAGCTGCTGAGGCAGGGATCGGGACCTGTCCCCCACCTCTGCCTAGGTCCGGAGTCCCAGAAACCCGTAACCTTCCTACCATCCACCTCCAGGGGTACGAGGCAGTCCCTCCGTAGGGGTCGCCCCGCCCCCACCCGGTGCATGGATAAATCCGCCTCCCGAGGGTCAGACCTCCCAGGGGAGGTGCACTGAGCATCCTTCCCCTCTCTCTGAGCTGAGGTTTGCCGGCCAGCCCCTGCCTCTGGGGCAGCCTGCCCTTCCTCCCGCCCCAGCCAGTTAACCCTGGAACGTCCCAGGTCATGGGACCTGTTCTTGCGCCTGGGGCATTGAGCCCTCTTGTGGCCTCGTTGCCCACAGCGATGGCAAGTTAGGTTCTGTGGGCCCATTCGGGTCGGCTCTGCCCGGGCCCTGGCTGGTTTTCTGGGGTATCGATGACTGGTCCTGGTCCCTGGGGCTCGCCTCAGAGGTGTCTCTCTCCGTTGCTCCGCCGAGAACCGGTCTCTGCGCGATTCTCTTTCTCTCCGGGACTCCCGTTCACCCCCGGACCGGCTCTCCGTGAACTCATCCGCCAGTCTCCCGGCCTCCTGGGGGTTCTCTGGTCTCCGGTCCTTGAGCCACAGCCTCAGTTTGGGTGGGCACGCTTCATAGAACTGCTCCATCATGACCAGCTTGAGCAGCTCCTCTGCGGTCTGGGCTCCGACTCCAGACACCCACTTGTGGCAGTATTGCGCCAGGCGGGAGGCCAGGTCCACATAGGTTTCCCGTGGCCCTTTCTGTACCCCCCGGAACTTCTCGCCAGGCGGGAGGCCAGGTCCACATAGGTTTCCCGTGGCCCTTTCTGTACCCCCCGGAACTTCTTCCTGTACATCTCGGGGGTCAGCCCGAACTTGTGCAGCAGGGCCTCCTTGACTCGGTTGTAATCCCCGGGCTGTAGGTCCTCCAGCTGACTGAGCACTCCGGCCGCCTCCTGGTTCAGTGTGGGGACGAGCTCCTGTAGCCAGTCAGCTGGGGGGACCTGTTGCAGCCCACAGGCCCTCTCAAAGGAGCTGAGGAACCCGTCTATGTCGCCCACGTCCTTCAATTGGGCCACCGTGAGCCTCTCCAAGCGCCTGGCATCCCCGGGACCCTGGGGCCCATCCACTCTTGGCGCAGCCAGGGCCCCGCAGGTTCTCCGCTCTGCCATGGCCAGCTCATGCTGTCGCTGCCTCTCTCGATCTTGGCGCTCCTTCTCTCGATCCTGGCGGTCCCTCTCTCGATCTTGGCGTTCCTTCTCTCGGTCCTGTACTTCCAATTCCTTCATCCGCAGCTGGATCTCCAGCCGCCGCAGCTCCGCTGGGCTGGCCCCTGCCCTAGATGGGCTACGGCTTGCAGGCCTCCCGGGAGACGCTGTCTCATCTCTCCGTTGGGTTCCAGCGCTCCTCCCCCTCTCTGAGCCTGACACACTCTCAGGGGGGGTCTGGCTGCTTCCCCTGGGGACAAGATCCTGGCCCTGTGGCTGGTTATTATCTTCCAGCTGGGTAATCAGTTGGGCCTTGGTTGCTTTCCGCACAGGCAAGCCCCTCTCTCTGCACAGCCCCACCAGCTCTGCCTTCAAGAGTTGGGCGTAGGCCATCTGCCCGCTGGTCCCCTCGGTGCAGACTCACCAGTCTAGTGCTGCAGCGCCCCACGATTCCCCGGAACCGCTTCGCTCTGCCTCAAGCATGCTTGGCTCCAGGGCTCTTGCTTCTACGGCACCTTGTCGCTTGCCGCTGGGAGCTTCATCCACGGGGTGCAGTGCATCCCGCTCCTGACACCAGTGTGACGGCGCGTTGGGGGTTCCCCGTCTCCTGCACCCCGAAATGGCACAAACAGACTGCACCAGCCAGTGGAATTGAGGGTGGTTTATTGCTCCTCCAGCACAGCGCAGCACAGATGTAATCTGGTCACAGGAACTGGGCTAGGATGCCTCAGGCCCCCTTGAGATGGGGGAGACTGGGCCCCTAAACTCCAGCCCCTTCTCCTAGGCTCTCCTCCATGCCCTCCGACAGCCAGCAACCAACTCCCTAACTTCCAGCCCTGCCCCCCAGCCAAGGCAGCATTCCACCTTCCTTTGTTCCTCTCCATGGGGGGTGTCTGGCCACTGGTTTGCATAGTGACTCATCCTGTTTTGCTGGGTCGTGGTACCCACGGCAGCCAGTGGGGGTTCCCCCAGAGCCAGCAGCATAGAAACCAGCCAGGTACCCCCACTACGTCACACCTTCTTGACTACAAGGGCCCCCTGTTGACTCATCCAGCTTCTCATCCACTGTAACCCCAGGGCCTTTTCAGCCAAACTGCTACTTAGCCAGTCAGTCCCCAGCCTGTACCAATGCTTGGGATTCTTCCGTCCCAAGGGCAGGACTCTGCACTCGTCCTTGTTGGGGAGGGACATCTTGGACCCAGCGTCTCCCCCAGCCTGAAGGAGACTGAGGCCCAGCCTGTGAGGAAGTGGGGAGCTTGGGGGGTTACATACAGGGGGGATCAGTGCCCAGATGTTACTGGTTTAATGTGATGGGGGGGGGGGGGGGAGTTTGTTATTTCAGAGAACAGCCCAAAACTGGAGCCTGGTGACATGGCCGGCTCCGGCCAGACACCAGCCAAGGGGCGGCCGAGAGGGATCCTGGTGACCAGCCCAGCAGACCCCAGCGAAGGGAGAACATCAGACGGGGAGGGAGGCGGAGAAGAGGGGCCAGGAGAGACACTGGCCGGGGAGGGGCTGTTGCTGGGGTATTGGGGGGCTGTTGGGGACTGAGAGCAGAGCAGGCAGGACTCAGCTGGCTGCAGGGGAGGCTGATGTGTGGGCTGGGGGATCCTTTGCTGGGTTCAGAGCTGGGTGCCGGCTGGGAGTCGCTCTGGTCTGGAGAGCAGGGGGCGCTGGGAGGGGAGGCCCTGGGGGTCCAGATGCACCTTGCTGGATGGGGGGTCCCACCCGGAGGGCCAAGGGGGGCAAGACCTGTGAGCCGTGACACGGCCGCAGTCGCCCCCGTGGCTGGAGCGGACTGAGCCTGGACTCCCCCCGGCTGTGACCACGGCGGAGCGACCCAGCCCTGGGGCTCCCCGGCCGCCCCTCAGCCCCCTCCCTGCGGCCTGTGCCCAGACCTCCCAGCGCCGCAGGCAGAGCGGCCTGGGCAGCAGGGGCAGGGCCGGGCTCCTTGCAGCCCGACGTCCGGAGGGCGACACGTGGCCGCTCCCTGCCGGGTGGGGAACTTTGCCAGCTGCACGGAAGCGGCCTGACAGGTGAGACGGCCCCTGCCCCAGCTGCAGGCGCGAGGCACCGGCCCGGTGGGGGAGCAGGGAAGAGCCGGGCGCAGGGCGACACGCCGGGACCCAGCCAGGCACAAGCAGCCCTCGGGCCGCCGCTCAGTGTCTCGGCGCTGGGGAGACAGCCCGTGGCGCGGAAACCCCCCCCCCCGGGGCAGGGCAGGGACCCCGGCTCAGAGCCTGCGCCCCCCCGGCCCCCCCTGCTGCCTGCACCCGCAGCCTTCGCCCCCCGCCCCTCCAGGCATCGGGGGCCCCCCCCGCCCCCGCCCCTTCAGGCATCGGGCCCCCCCGCCCCCCGCCCCTCCAGGCATCGGGGGCCCCCCCCGCCCCCGCCCCTCCAGGCATCGGGGGCCCCCCCCGCCCCCGCCCCTCCAGGCATCGGGCCCCCCCCGCCCCCCGAGGCATCGGGCCCCCCCCGCCCCTCCAGGCATCGGGGCCCCCCCCGCCCCTCCAGGCATCGGGCCCCCCCCGCCCCCCCGAGGCATCGGGCGCCCCCCGCCCCCCCGAGGCATCGGGCCCCCCCGCCCCCCCAGGCATCGGCCCCCGCCCCTGGGTCACCCCGCAGGAGGGGCCCGCCCCGCCCCAAGGGCGTCTAGAGCGGGCGCGAGGAGGCTCCCGGCCCGGGGGGGGCCCGAGGACGCCCCCTGCTGGTGCCGCCCCCTTCTCCAGGCTCCGCCCAGCTGCTGCCGCTGCAGGTTAACGGAGGCTTGTCGCTGCCCAGCAGCAGAACCGGCCCGCGCGCGCTCCCGGCCAGGCCCCGCCCCCCGCGCGCGCTCCCGGCCAGGCCCCGCCCCCCGCGCGCCTCGGGCCACCAGTTCTGGGACGCCGCGGCGCCCCGCCTCTCGCGCTCACCATTGGCTGCGCTGAGCCGCGCCCATGCGGGCCCTGCCCAATAAGGAGAAGCGGCGGAGGGGGGGGGGGGCTCTGGGTCCTGATTGGCTGTCTCTGCCTAGGGCTCCGCGGCGATTGGCTGATTGAGGCCCGCCTCCCCACCTTCAAGAGTGAGCCCGCCCACCGCGCCCACCCTCGGCCAATCGCCCAGCGCGCCGCGAGCGTGGCAGTTGATTGGCCGGCGGGCGCGCGCCGCGCTGCGATTGGCGGGCGGGGCCGGCGGGCGATGGCGGCGGGCGGCGCGCGGTGCGCGGGGGGCGGGGGCTGCGCTCTGCCCGGCTCCCCGCGCGGCCCCGTCGGGCCCGGCCACACGCGGGCGCGCGCGTTCGCCTGGTGCCGCGAGTTCCTGGCCGGCGCCTGGAAGCGCCTCGAGCCCGACGAGTTCGGCATCAGCCCGGTCAGGTGGGGGCGGGGCCAGCGGGGGGCGGGGCTACGGGCGGGGGGAGTGGGATGAGTCAGATATGGGGGCGGGGCCAGCCGGGGGGCGGGGCCTGGGGTGGGGGGCTAGGATGGGTCAGATCCGGGGGCGGGGCCAGACAGCTGCAGGGGGCGGGGCCAGCGGGGGGCGGGGCTACGGGCGGGGGGCTAGGATGGGTCAGATCCGGGGGCGGGGCCAGACAGCTGCAGGGGGCGGGGCCAGCCGGGGGCGGGGCCTGGGGGCGGGGGGCTAGGATGGGTGAGACCCAGGGGCGGGGCCAACCGGGGGGCGGGGTCTGGGGGCGGGGGGCTAGGATGGGTGAGACCCGGGGGCGGGGCCAACCGGGGGGCGGGGTCTGGGGGGGCTAGGATGGGTCAGACCCGGGGGCGGGGCCAGCCGGGGGGCGGGGCCTGGGGGCGGGGGGCCAGGATGGGTGAGACCCGGGGGCGGGGCCAGCCGGGGGGGCGGGGTCTGGGGGGGCTAAGATGGGTCAGACCCGAGGGCGGGGCCAGCCGGGGGTTGGGGGGCTAGGATGGGTCAGACCCCATAGGGGCGGGCTGAGCTGTGGCTGGGGGGCTGCAGGCCGGCGCTGCGCGTGGTCCTTAGGGTTCAGAGTGAACGGTCCGTTGGGGCCGTGGGGCCAGGCTCGCGGGCTCTGGGCGTGCAGCCGCTCCCGTCGGCGCCCAGTGTGGCCGCGCTGCACCCCATGGCGGTGCACTCGGGGCTCCGTAGGGGCTACACGGGTAGAGTCCCAGGGCTCGCGAGGGGCTGAGGCCGGTGGCAGGGCCTCCCCCGGCCAGGCTGCTTGCGCTTGAGCACGGCCCCGGCTGCAGCCTGTGAGCTTTGCCCCCGTCCCCGTGCCCGAGTGATGTGGCACAGGCCCTGCCACCAGCCACTACGCTCACGTGGCTCACAGGGGGCAAAGGTGAAGCTGCCCTGCCCCCGTGCTGCTCCTGCTAACCCTCCCCTGTCCAGCTCTGCCCCGGCAGCGAGAGCCCTGCCCTGGCAGGGCCGGGGTGCTGCTGGTTCCTCTGCCCCCTCGCCATGTGCCCGCGCCCCGCAGCGCAAGGGCTGTAGGGATCAAACCCCACCCCGGGCCTGGCTGGGAGTGCACCGCGGGGCAGCAGACCCAGGCCTGGTTCCGGGGCCCAGGCTGGTACAAACTGCGGGGGAGGGGCACTCCTGCCCCATCCCCTCGCCCTAGGGCAGGCCCCAGACAATGCTGGCGTGGCCCACAGGGTGCTGCCCTCGACACAGCCCAGTCCGGTGGCGGGGTGCCCGGGGCGCTGTGGCGCACACAGCCAGTGCCTCTCGCTCGGGCACTGCAGGGCCCCGGTTCACACCCACGGCAGGGCCTGGGCAGGAGCTCGCTTGTGTGGGGCAAGGCTGACGTTCCCGGGGAGGGATCCGCACACCCTGCTCTTGGCTCCTGCACCCAGCACCCCGGCCACGTGGCCTCTGACCTGGCTCTGCTCCCCTTCGCAGCGGGGGCCTCAGTAACCTGCTGTACAAATGCACCCTCCCGGACCACGTCCCGAGCGTGGGGGACGAGCCTCGGCAGGTGCTGCTGCGCGTCTACGGGGCCATCCTGCAGGTGAGGACCCCAGCCGCATGGGGCTCCCGACAGGCAGCGAGCCGTGTCCCACGCAGTGCGGGGGGTGAACTGGCCCCCCCAGCCTGACTCCGTCAGCCCACAGACCGGCTCCATGCCAGCCACACACAGCCTTCCTGCCCTGCCCCCGCAGGGAGCCCAGCCCTGCCAGTGCCCCACGGTCCCCACCTCCTGGCCCTGCTAGCCCAGCCCTGCCCCACAGGGTCCCAGTCCCGTCAGGCCGGGCAGGGTGGAGGGAGTTAAGGGGAGGCATCTATGGGTCCCGGAGCCATCAGGCTGCGCAGGGTGTGGGGGGGTCAGGATCCCGGTCCTATCAGGCTGCGCAGGGTGTGGGGGGGTCAGGATCCCGGTCCTATCAGGCTGCGCAGGGTGTGGGGGGGGGTCAGGGTCCCGGTCCCATCAGGCCGGGCAGGGTAGAGGGAGGTCGGGGGGGGGGTCTCTGGGTCCCGGTGCCGTCAGGCTGGGCAGGGTGGGGGGGTCGGGGGGGCCTCAGGGTCCCGGTGCCGTCAGGCTGCGCAGGGTGGGGAGGTCGGGGGGCGTCAGGGTCCCAGTCCCATCAGGGTGGGGAGGTCGGGGGGCGTCAGGGTCCCAGTCCCATCAGGGTGGGGGGGTTGGGGGGGCGTCAGGGTCCCAGTCCCATCAGGGTGGGGGGGTTGGGGGGGCGTCAGGGTCCCAGTCCCATCAGGGTGGGGGGGTTGGGGGGGCGTCAGGGTCCCAGTCCCGTCAGGCCAGGCAGGGTGAAGGGAGGTTGGAGGGTGTGTCTTTGGGTCCTGGTGCCGTCAGGCCGTGCGGGGGGGGGGGGGGGCGACAGAGTCCCGGTCCCATCAGGGTGGGGAGGTCAGGGGGGCGTCAGGGTCCCAGTCCCATCAGGCTGCGCAGGGTGTGGGGGGGGTCAGGGTCCCGGTCCTATCAGGCTGCGCAGGGTGTGGGGGGGGTCAGGGTCCCGGTCCCATCAGGCCGGGCAGGGTGGAGGGAGGTCGGGGGGGGTCTCTGGGTCCCGGTGCCGTCAGGCTGGGCAGGGTGGGGAGGTCGGGGGGCGTCAGGGTCCCGGTCCCGTCAGGCCAGGCAGGGTGAAGGGAGGTTGGAGGGTGTGTCTTTGGGTCCTGGTGCCGTCAGGCCGTGCGGGGGGGGGGGGGGGCCTCAGGCCGCGCGGAGGGGGGCCGGGGGGGCGTCAGGGTCCCAGTCCCATCAGGGTGGGGAGGTCAGGGGGGCGTCAGGGTCCCAGTCCCATCAGGCTGGGCAGGGTGAAGGGAGGTTGGGGGGTGTGTCTTTGGGTCTTGGTGCCGTTAGGCCGCGCAGGGTGGGGGGGTTGGGGGGGCGTCAGGGTCCCGGTGCCGTCAGGCTGCGCAGGGTGGGGAGGTTGGGGGGGGCGTCAGGGTCCCGGTGCCGTCAGGCTGCGCAGGGTGGGGGGGTTGGGGGGGCGTCAGGGTCCCGGTGCCGTCAGGCTGCGCAGGGTGAAGGGAGGTTGGGGGGGCGTCAGGGTCCCGGTGCCGTCAGGCTGCGCAGGGTAGGGGGGTTGGGGGGGGCCTCAGGGTCCCGGTGCCGTCAGGCTGCGCAGGGTGGGGGGGTTGGGGGGGGGGCGTCAGGGTCCCGGTGTGGTCAGGCTGCGCAGGGTGGGGGGGTTGGGGGGGCGTCAGGGTCCCGGTGCCGTTAGGCTGCGCAGGGTGGGGGGGTTGGGGGGGCGTCAGGGTCCCGGTGCCGTCAGGCTGCGCAGGGTGGGGGGGGTCGGGGGACGTCGGGGTCCCGGTGCCGTCAGGCCGTGCAGGATGGGGGGGTCGGGGGGCGTCAGGGTCCCGGTGCCGTCAGGCCGTGCAGGGTGGGGGGGTCGGGGGGCGTCGGAGTCCCGGTGCTGTCAGGCCGTGCAGGATGGGGGGGTCGGGGGGCGTCAGGGTCCCGGTGCCGTCAGGCCGTGCAGGGTGGGGGGGTCGGGGGGGCGTCAGGCCGTGCAGGGTGGGGGGGTCGGGGGGGCGTCAGGCCGCGCAGGGTGGGGGGGTTGGGGGGGGCCTCAGGCCGCGCAGGAGGGGGGGTCGGGGGGGCGTCAGGCCGCGCAGGAGGGGGGGTCGGGGGGGCCTCAGGCCGCGCAGGGTAGGGGGTCGGGGGGGCGTCAGGCCGCGCAGGGTGAGGGGGCCGGGGGGGCGTCAGGCCGCGCAGGGTAGGGGGGCCGGGGGGGCCTCAGGCCGTGTAGGGTGGGGGGGCCGGGGGGTGTCGGAGTCCCGGTGCCGTCAGGCCGCGCAGGGTGGGGGGGTCGGGGGGGCGTCAGGCCGTGCAGGGTGGGGGGGTCGGGGGGGGCGTCAGGCCGCGCAGGGTGGGGGGGTTGGGGGGGGCCTCAGGCCGCGCAGGAGGGGGGGTCGGGGGGGCGTCAGGCCGCGCAGGAGGGGGGGTCGGGGGGGCCTCAGGCCGCGCAGGGTAGGGGGTCGGGGGGGCGTCAGGCCGCGCAGGGTGAGGGGGCCGGGGGGGCGTCAGGCCGCGCAGGGTAGGGGGGCCGGGGGGGCCTCAGGCCGTGTAGGGTGGGGGGGCCGGGGGGTGTCGGAGTCCCGGTGCCGTCAGGCCGCGCAGGGTGGGGGGGTCGGGGGGCGTCGGAGTCCCGGTGCCGTCAGGCCGCGCAGGGTAGGGGGCCGGGGGGGCCTCAGGCCGTGTAGGGTGGGGGGGGCCGGGGGGCGTCGGAGTCCCGGTGCCGTCAGGCCGCGCAGGGTGGGGGGGTCGGGGGGCGTCGGAGTCCCGGTGCCGTCAGGCCGCGCAGGGTGGGGGGGGCCGGGGGGGCCTCAGGCCGTGCAGGGGGGGGGGCCGGGGGGGGCGTCAGGCCGCGCGGGGGGGGGGCCGGGGGGGCGTCAGGCCGCGCAGGGTAGGGGGGGCCGGGGGGGCGTCAGGCCGCGCAGGGTGTGGGGGCCGGGGGGGGCGTCAGGCCGCGCGGGGGGGGGGCCGGGGGGGGCGTCAGGCCGCGCAGGGTAGGGGGGGCCGGGGGGGCGTCAGGCCGCGCGGGGTAGGGGGCCGGGGGGGGCGTCAGGCCGCGCGGGGGGGGGGGGCCGGGGGGGGCGTCAGGCCGCGCAGGGTGGGCGTGGCCACCCCTTGC
The DNA here is from genome assembly GCF_049634645.1 of Pelodiscus sinensis. Classification (NCBI taxonomy): domain Eukaryota; kingdom Metazoa; phylum Chordata; order Testudines; family Trionychidae; genus Pelodiscus; species Pelodiscus sinensis. The sequence goes on from NW_027465922.1 coordinate 88,860, forward strand.
CCGTGCTCCCTGTCTCCGCAGGGCGTGGATTCGCTGGTGCTGGAGAGCGTGATGTTCGCCATCCTGGCTGAGCGGGCGCTGGGGCCGCGGCTCTACGGGGTGTTCCCGGAGGGGCGCCTGGAGCAGTACATTCCGGTATGGGCGGCACCGGCTGCCTGCTCCGTGCCCGTCCCCCACGCACTGGCCAGAGCCGCCCTGCCCCGCTCCAAGGCTGCCGGGGCTCACGTGGCCCCAGAGGGGCCTGGTGGGGCCCTGGCTCTGCCCGTCCTGGCTGCCGGGCCCCTTCGTTCCCTCGCTTGGGAGGGACACCTGGGAGGTCGACAAATACCTTTGCTGTCGACCCCGCGCGTCCAGACTAGCGCGCTGAGCCCACAAACAGCTGATCGGCTCAGCGCGGCAGCCATGTAAATGTAAGTGAAGTGCCGATTATTTAAATCGCAGCTTCATTTTCCTATGCCTGGTGGCCTCGTCTCCATGGCTCTGGCGCCAGAGGCGTGTAGTCTGGACATACCCCGAGTCCGGCTCCCGGCCCTCACGGCAGCACCCAGCGCCGCCTAGCCCATCCCTGGCAGGCGTCTGTCCAGCCTGCTCTGAAATCTCTCCAGAGACGGGGATTCCACAACCTCCCTGGGCAGTTTATCCCAGGGTTTAACCCCCCTGGCAGGCAGGAAGTTCTTCCTAATGTCCAACCTAACCCCCCTTGCTGCAGTTTCAGCCCATTGCTGCTTGTCCTAGTGTTGTCCAGTATCCCTGGTGCCTCCCATCAGTGGCTGTTAGCCAGGCTGGGTAAGGAACGGGGTCCCTGGCCTCTGTGTGTCAGAGGGTGGAGTTGGTTGGCAGGAGAGAGATCGCTCGATCATTCCCTGTTCAGTTCACTCCCTCTGGGACACCTGGCTCTGGCCGCTGTGGGCAGACAGGATACTGGGCTGGATGGACCTTTGGTCTGACCCAGTTTGGCCGCTCTGATGTTCTCCCTGTGGTGGTGCGTTGGGGTCCCCTGCCTCCTGCACCCCCATAGTGGCACAAACAGACTCCACCAGCCAGTAGAACAGAGGGAGCTTATTGCTTCTCCAGGATACAGCCCAGCACAGATGGAGTCTGGTTCCAGGGCAGGCCTAGGATGCCTCAGCCCCCTTGAGATGGGGGAGCCTGGGCCCCTAAATCCCAGCCCCTTGCTTAGGCTGCTTCCTTCATGATCCCAGCCAGAAACTAAAACCCTCTTCCAGCCCTGCCCCCAGCCAGGTGCTGGTCTCCGCCCCCCTCCCTTTGTCTCCCTCCCTCCCAGGTGCATTAACCTGAGCCTGGGTGTCTGGGTTAATCCACATTGGGAGAGTCAGTGGGAATCTCCCATCCCAGCGCAGGGGGACCTGGGTCACAGAGCAGACAGCCCCCCACTCCCGAACTGGAGCAGGTCCCGTGCTCCAGTGACCCCTCTGTCTGCCATGCAAGTAGCCACGAGGCACTGGCTAGTCTGCAGGTTCCAGCCGCGTTCCCCGGGGAGCCTGTGACCATGCCACGTGGTTAGTTAGCACGGCCAGGCACTGGGTACCCACCCCACAACAGGGGGCCAGGCCCAGAGCTGCCCCCAGACAGAGAACGTTTCAGTACAGAGCCGCCTCCATAACCACGTGGGCAGCACCCAGAGCCAGCAGGGAATCCGCTTCCATTGGCCACCCCCCGGCACTGCGCCGAATTTGGAACAACGATCTGTTCAGACTAAGACCCCATAGTGTGACAGAGGCTCCGTGCTGGGCCCCACGAGCCCTGGGCCCCTGCCCCCCACCCGTCCCCTCGGGACCAATGTTCCCTCGAAGATTTTCCTACGACGAGCACCAGTGCTGAGGTCACATGTGCTGGTTTGGATGTGTGACACCCAATTTAGTGACACACACGCGTTCCCGGCCACCGGAGTAGGGTGCGTTCCCCCCCCCCCCCCGTCATGTGGTATGTCCCGTTCTCAGTCACAGGTGGAGACCCCCCGTCATGTGGTATGTCCTGTTCTCGGCCACAGGAGGATACCTCCCCCCCCCCCCGTCATGTGGTATGTCCTGTTCTCGGCCACAGGAGGAGACCCCCCTCCACCCCCGTCATGTGGTATGTCCTGTTCTCGGCCACAGGAGGAGACCTCCTCCCCCCCCCCCCCCCCGTCATGTGGTATGTCCCGTTCTCGGCCACGGGAGGAGAGCCCCGCCCCCTGCCCCCCTCATGCGGCAGGTCCTGCTCCTGGCCCCAGCTGCCAGAACAGGTCCCGGCCCCTAGAGCGCCTCTCCCCCCCGCCACGCGGCCGTGGCAGATCCCGGCCCCCCGCGCCAGCGGCTCCCTCGTGGCTCCGGCGCAGCCTGCTGTGCGAGTGCTGCACGGCCCCGGAGGAGGTGGGCGCGGCCCCTCAGCGGGAGCCTGGGCCGGCTCTCACGCCTGCTGCCTTCCCCAGAGCCGGCGTCTGCGCACGGAGGACCTGCGGGAGCCGAGCATCTCCAGGGAGATCGCCGCGAAGATGTCTCGCTTCCACGGCATGGTGATGCCCTTCAACAAGGAGCCCAAGTGGCTGTTTGGGACCATGGAGCGGTAGGGTCTGCCCCTGGGTCTCTGCCCCCCTCGCCCCTCCCCTCGCTACCCTAACGGCCCTTAGGCCGGGGGGAGGGGGCGTTGTCCTCCACCGTGGGGCCAGCCCCGTCTCGCTTGAGTGGAGGGACCCCCCATCCAACTGCGGGGGGGAGGGGAGTCGGGGTCTCCCTGCTCCCAGGGGAAGGGAGTGGGCGTTGGGGGAGGGTGTCCTGGGATAGAGGGCTCCCCATCTCCCTGCTCCCAGGGGAAGGGAGTGGGCGTTGGGGGAGGGTGTCCTGGGGTAGGGGGCTCCCCATCTCCCTGCTCCCAGGGGAAGGGAGTGGGCGTTGGGGGAGGGGTGTCCTGGGATAGGGGGCTCCCCATCTCCCTGCTCCCAGGGGAAGGGAGTGGGCGTTGGGGGAGGGTGTCCTGGGATAGGGGGCTCCCCATCTCCCTGCTCCCAGGGGAAAGGAGTGGGCCTTGGGGGAGGGTGTCCTGGGATAGGGGGCTCCCCATCTCCCTGCTCCCAGGGGAAGGGAGTGGGCGTTGGGGGAGGGTGTCCTGGGATAGGGGGCTCCCCATCTCCCTGCTGGGAGGGGCCGGGCCTTGCCCTGGTGCTGACAGGCCTCTGCGCTCCAGGTACCTGAAGCAGATTGCGGAGCTCAGCTTCTCCCAGGAAGCCCAGCTGAAGAAGTTCAACCTCCTCAAAGCCTATAACCTGCAGGCGGAAATGGGGAGCCTCAGGTGAGCGCAGGGGCCACAGAGCCGGGCGGGGCGGGGGCTGCCCTGGGGCGGGGCTGCGGATCATTGGTTGGACACGTTGTAAGAATCTAACTGATTCTCACTTCTCCAGATGCTCTGGAGGGGGCAGACAGGGAGGTGGCGCGTGCAGGTGAACCCAGGCTGCTCGTCAGCTCGGAGCAAAGCAGCCTGGGAGGAGCTTCCAAAAGATCTCCCCAAAACTCGGTCACTGGGCAACACAATGGCCAACGACATGGAGGGTCCGTCCAGACCACGTGCTGCGTCAGGCTACGCTCTGTCGCCGGAGCCATGGAGATTTGTTTGTTCAGCAAAGGGAAATGAAGTGGTGATTTAAATAATCGCGGCTTCATTTCAGTTTAAATGGCTGCCCCGCTCTGCCGATCAGCTGTTTGTCGGCAGATCGGGGCAGTCTGGACGCTCCCCTGCCGACACGAAAGCCCTTTATCGACCTCCCCGGTAAACCTCATCCCACGAGGCATAACGGGGAGGTCGACAAAGGGCTTTCAGGTCGGCGCGGAGCGTCCAGACTAGCTCGCTGAAGCCGACAATCAGCTGATCGGCAGAGCGGGGCAGCCATGTAAATGTAAATGAAGCCGCAATTGTTTAAATCGTGCTTCATTTCCCTTTGCCGATCAGCCCAATCTCCATGGCTCCGTTGATGGAGCCGTGTAGTTCAGACACACCCAGAATGTGGCTAGATGCAGAGTGACGCCCGTTGGACAGAATAATCCCAGCTCTGCATACAAAACGATGGGGACTAATTTGGCTACAACTGCTCAAGAGCTCTTGGCGTCACTGCGGCTGGTTCTCCGAAAACATCCGCTCGGTGTGCAGCGGCAGTGAGAAAAGCAAAGAGACTGTTGGAATCATTTCAAAGGGGATAGAATATGGGGAGCGCGGGGCCCAGTCGGCCGCCTGTGCCCTGCGGTGGCCCGGCTGAGCAGCGCAGAAGTCAGCCGAGCGCCACGGCGGGAGGGGAAGGGGGGCGGGACGGTGACGTGCGGCATGACAGCGGCTCCAGGCCCCGCCCCCTGGCCGGGGGGAGGGAGGGGGAACGAGGGGGAGGTGGAGGACAAGTGGGAGGCTGCAGGATCAGTGCTGGGGTGAAGGGAAACGGTGCAGGGGGCAGCTGGAGCTCATAGGCAGCCGGGCTGCCGCAGGGAGCAAGCGGTGGCAAACAGCTGTTTGGGCTCCGTGCTCCCATGCAGGAGGAGAAGAAGAGCATGAGAATGAGAGGCAGGAGGGGGAGAAGAGAGAGAGTGATGGGGAGAGAGAGGGAGGAGTCAGAGGAGAGCTGAGAGGGGGGGGGAGGCAGGAGTCAGAGGAGAGCTGAGGGGGGGGAGGCAGGAGTCAGAGGAGAGCTGAGAGAGAGGGGGGAGGCAGGAGTCGGAGGAGAGCTGAGAGAGAGGGGGGGAGGCAGGAGTCAGAGGAGAGCTGAGAGGGGGGGGAGGCAGGAGTCAGAGGAGAGCTGAGGGGGGGGAGGCAGGAGTCAGAGGAGAGCTGAGAGAGAGGGGGGAGGCAGGAGTCGGAGGAGAGCTGAGAGAGAGGGGGGGAGGCAGGAGTCAGAGGAGAGCTGAGAGAGAGGGGGGGAGGCAGGAGTCAGAGGAGAGCTGAGAGAGAGGGGAGGCAGGAGGAGGAGGAGAGCTGAGAGAGAGGGGGGAGGCAGGAGTCGGAGGAGAGCTGAGGGGGGGGGAGGCAGGAGTCGGAGGAGAGCTGAGAGAGAGGGGGGGAGGCAGGAGTCAGAGGAGAGCTGAGAGGGGGGAGGAGGCAGGAGTCAGAGGAGAGCTGAGAGGGGGGGAGGAGGCAGGAGTCAGAGGAGAGCTGAGAGGGGGGGGGGAGGCAGGAGTCGGAGGAGAGCTGAGAGAGAGGGGGGAGGCAGGAGTCAGAGGAGAGCTGAGAGGGGGGAGGAGGCAGGAGTCGGAGGAGAGCTGAGAGGGGGGAGGAGGCAGGAGTCAGAGGAGAGCTGAGAGAGGGGGGAGGCAGGAGGCGGAGGAGAGCTGAGAGAGGGGGAGGCAGGAGGCGGAGGAGAGCTGAGAGAGAGGGGGGGAGGCAGGAGTCAGAGGAGAGCTGAGAGGGGGGGAGGCAGGAGTCGGAGGAGAGCTGAGAGAGGGGGGGAGGCAGGAGTCAGAGGAGAGCTGAGAGGGGGGGAGGCAGGAGTCAGAGGAGAGCTGAGAGAGAGGGGGGGAGGCAGGAGTCGGAGGAGAGCTGAGGGGGGGGAGGCAGGAGTCAGAGGAGAGCTGAGAGAGAGGGGGGGAGGCAGGAGTCAGAGGAGAGCTGAGAGGGGGGAGGCAGGAGGAGGAGGAGAGCTGAGAGAGAGGGGGGGAGGCAGGAGTCGGAGGAGAGCTGAGAGAGAGGGGGGAGGCAGGAGTCGGAGGAGAGAGAGACCAACGAGAGAGACCGAGATAGACAGGCAATAGGACGTGGAGGAGAGACCTGAAAATCCCGTTTTATGATGGGCTAATTGGCTAATCAAATGAATAGGCAGCAGGTTTAATACAAACCAAAGGAAGTTTTTCTTCACTCAGCGCACAGTCAACCTGTGGAACTCCTCGCCGGAGGAGGTGGTGAAGGCTAGAACTTTAACTGGGTTCAAAAAAGAGCGGGATAGATTCTTGGCGGTTAGGTCCATCAGTGGCTGATAGCCGGGTGGGCAGGAATGGGGTCCCTCGCCTCTCTTTGGAGGTAGCAACGGGGGTGGGAGCACGTGAGGATTCCCTGTTCAGTTCCCTCCCTCTGGGACACCTGGTCTGGCCACTTGGGCAGCAGGACCCTGGGCTGGACGGGCCTTTGGTGTGACCCGGCCTGGCCGCTCTCATGTTGTTATGCCCTTGGGGCGGGGCAGGGTGGGGCGGCTGGAAAGGTTCCCCCCACGTGCCCAGGCACCTTGCCCCTTCCGTCCTCCTCCTGCTCCCCTGCGGCTGCTCCCCCCTCCCTGGGCCCCGCTCGGCTCCATTTCCCCCCCTCCCCTGGGCCCACTCAGCTCCGCTTCCCCCCTGGGCCCCGCTCGGCTCCATTTCCCCCCCTCCCCTGGGCCCACTCAGCTCCGCTTCCCCCCGGGCCCCGCTTGGCTCCATTTCCCTTCCTCCCCTGGGCCCACTCAGCTCTGCTTCTCCCCGGGCCCCGCTTGGCTCCATTTCCCTTCCTCCCCTGGGCCCCACTCAGCTCTGCTTCTCCCCGGGCCCCGCTTGGCTCCATTTCCCCCCCCTCACCTGGGCCCCACTCAGCTCCGCTTCCCCCGGGCCCCGCTTGGCTCCATTTCCCCCCTCCCCTGGGCCCACTCAGCTCTGCTTCTCCCCGGGCCCCGCTTGGCTCCATTTCCCCCCCTCCCCTGGGCCCACTCAGCTCCACTTCCCCCCTGGGCCCCGCTTGGCTCCATTTCCCTTCCTCCCCTGGGCCCACTCAGCTCCGCTTCCCCCCTGGCCCCGCTTGGCTCCATTTCCCTTCCTCCCCTGGGCCCACTCAGCTCCGCTTCCCCCCGGGCCCCGCTTGGCTCCATTCCCCCCCCTCCCCTGGGCCCACTCAGCTCCGCTTCCCCCCTGGGCCCCGCTCGGCTCCATTTCCCCCCCTCCCCTGGGCCCCACTCAGCTCCGCTTCCCCACTGGGCCCCGCTTGGCTCCATTTCCCCCCCCCTCCCCTGGGCCCCACTCAGCTCCGCTTCCCCCCCTGGGCCCCCGCTCGGCTCCATTTCCCCCCCTCCCCTGGGCCCACTCAGCTCCGCTTCCCCGCTGGGCTCCATTTCCCCCCCCTCCCCTGGGCCCACTCAGCTCTGCTTCTCCCCGGGCCCCGCTTGGCTCCATTTCCCCCCCTCCCCTGGGCCCACTCAGCTCCGCTTCCCCCTGGGCCCCGCTTGGCTCCATTTCCCCCCCCTCCCCTGGCCCACTCAGCTCCGCTTCCCCCCTGGCCCCGCTTGGCTCCATTTCCCCCCCCGGGCCCCACTCAGCTCCGCTTCCCCCCTGGGCCCCGCTGGGCTCCATTTCCCCCCCTCCCCTGGGCCCACTCACCTCCGCTTCCCCCCTGGGCCCCGCTCAGCTCCATTTCTCCCCCTCCTCTGGGCCCACTCAGCTCCGCTTCCCCCCTGGGCCCCGCTCGGCTCCATTTCCCCCCCTCCCCTGGGCCCACTCAGCTCCGCTTCCCCCCTGGGCCCCGCTCGGCTCCATTTCCCCCCCTCCCCTGGGCCCCACTCAGCTCCGCTTCCCCCCTGGGCCCCGCTTGGCTCCATTTCCCCCCCTCCCCTGGGCCCACTCAGCTCCGCTTCCCCCCTGGGCCCCGCTGGGCTCCATTTCCCCCCTCCCCTGGGCCCCACTCAGCTCCGCTTCCCCCCTGGGCCCCGCTCGGCTCCATTTCCCCCCCTCCCCTGGGCCCACTCAGCTCCGCTTCCCCCCGGGCCCCGCTTGGCTCCATTTCCCTTCCTCCCCTGGGCCCACTCAGCTCTGCTTCTCCCCGGGCCCCGCTTGGCTCCATTTCCCTTCCTCCCCTGGGCCCCACTCAGCTCTGCTTCTCCCGGGCCCCGCTTGGCTCCATTTCCCCCCTCACCTGGGCCCCACTCAGCTCCGCTTCCCCCGGGCCCCGCTTGGCTCCATTTCCCCCCCTCCCCTGGGCCCACTCAGCTCTGCTTCTCCCCGGGCCCCGCTTGGCTCCATTTCCCCCCCTCCCCTGGGCCCACTCAGCTCCACTTCCCCCTGGGCCCCGCTTGGCTCCATTTCCCTTCCTCCCCTGGGCCCACTCAGCTCCGCTTCCCCCCTGGGCCCCGCTTGGCTCCATTTCCCTTCCTCCCCTGGGCCCACTCAGCTCCGCTTCCCCCCGGGCCCCGCTTGGCTCCATTTCCCCCCCCTCCCCTGGGCCCACTCAGCTCCGCTTCCCCCTGGGCCCCGCTCGGCTCCATTTCCCCCCCTCCCCTGGGCCCCACTCAGCTCCGCTTCCCCACTGGGCCCCGCTTGGCTCCATTTCCCCCCCTCCCCTGGGCCCCACTCAGCTCCGCTTCCCCCCTGGGCCCCGCTCGGCTCCATTTCCCCCCCTCCCCTGGGCCCACTCAGCTCCGCTTCCCCGCTGGGCTCCATTTCCCCCCCCTCCCCTGGGCCCACTCAGCTCTGCTTCTCCCCGGGCCCCGCTTGGCTCCATTTCCCCCCCTCCCCTGGGCCCACTCAGCTCCGCTTCCCCCCTGGGCCCCGCTTGGCTCCATTTCCCCCCCCTCCCCTGGGCCCACTCAGCTCCGCTTCCCCCCTGGGCCCCGCTTGGCTCCATTTCCCCCCCCCGGGCCCCACTCAGCTCCGCTTCCCCCCTGGGCCCCGCTGGCTCCATTTCCCCCCCTCCCCTGGGCCCACTCACCTCCGCTTCCCCCCTGGGCCCCGCTCAGCTCCATTTCTCCCCCTCCTCTGGGCCCACTCAGCTCCGCTTCCCCCCTGGGCCCCGCTCGGCTCCATTTCCCCCCCTCCCCTGGGCCCACTCAGCTCCGCTTCCCCCCTGGGCCCCGCTCGGCTCCATTTCCCCCCCTCCCCTGGGCCCCACTCAGCTCCCGCTTCCCCCCTGGGCCCCGCTTGGCTCCATTTCCCCCCCTCCCCTGGGCCCACTCAGCTCCGCTTCCCCCCTGGGCCCCGCTCGGCTCCATTTCCCCCCCTCCCCTGGGCCCACTCAGCTCCGCTTCCCCACTGGGCCCCGCTGGGCTCCATTTCCCCCCCCTCCCCTGGGGCCCCACTCAGCTCCGCTTCCCCCCTGGTCCCCGCTTGGCTCCATTTCTCCCCCTCCCTGGGCCCCGCTCGGCTCCGCTTCCCCCCTGGGCCCCGCTTGGCTCCATTTCTCCCCCTTCCCTGGGCCCCGCTTGGCTCCATTTCTCCCCCTTCCCTGGGCCCCGCTCGGCTCCACTTCCCCCCTGGGCCCCGCTTGGCTCCATTTCCCCCCCTCCCCCTGGGCCCCGCTCGGCTCCACTTCCCCCCTGGGCCCCGCTTGGCTCCATTTCCCCCCCCTCCCCTGGGCCCCGCTCAGCTCCGCTTCCCCCCGGGCCCCGCTTGGCTCCATTTCCCCCCGTCCCCTGGGCCCACTCAGCTCCACTTCCCCCCTGGGCCCCGCTCGGCTCCATTTCCCCCCCCTCCCCTGGGCCCACGCAGCTCCGCTTCCCCCCCTGGGCCCCACTCAGCTCCGCTTCCCCCCTGGGCCCCGCTCGGCTCCATTTCCCCCCCTCCCCTGGGCCCCGCTTCCCCCCTGGGCCCCGCTCGGCTCCATTTCCCCCCTCCCCTGGGCCCACTCAGCTCCGCTTCCCCACTGGGCCCCGCTCGGCTCCATTTCCCCCCTCCCCTGGGCCCACTCAGCTCCGCTTCCCCACTGGGCCCCGCTGGGCTCCATTTCCCCCCTCCCCTGGCCCCGCTCAGCTCCGCTTCCCCCCTGGGCCCCGCTTGGCTCCATTTTCTCCCCCTCCCCTGGGCCCACTCAGCTCCACTTCCCCACTGGGCCCCGCTGGGCTCCATTTCCCCCCCTCCCCTGGGCCCACTCAGCTCCGCTTCCCCACTGGGCCCCGCTGGGCTCCATTTCCCCCCTCCCCTGGGCCCACTCAGCTCCGCTTCCCCACTGGGCCCCGCTGGGGCTCCATTTCCCCCCCTCCCCTGGGCCCCGCTGGCTCCATTTCCCCCCCTCCCCTGGGCCCCGCTCGGCTCCACTTCCCCCCTGGGCCCCGCTGGGCTCCATTTCCCCCCCTCCCCTGGGCCCCACTCAGCTCCGCTTCCCCCCTGGGCCCCGCTCGGCTCCATTTCCCCCCCTCCCCTGGGCCCCACTCAGCTCTGCTTCCCCCCTGGGCCCCGCTCGCTCCATTTCCCCCCCTCCCCTGGGCCCACGCAGCTCCGCTTCCCCACTGGGCCCCGCTCGGCTCCATTTCCCCCCCTCCCCTGGGCCCACTCAGGCTCCGCTTCCCCACTGGGCCCCGCTCGGCTCCATTTCCCCCCCTCCCCTGGGCCCACTCAGCTCCGCTTCCCACTGGGCCCCGCTGGGCTCCATTTCCCCCCCTTCCCTGGGCCCACTCAGCTCCGCTTCCCCACTGGGCCCCGCTGGGCTCCCATTTCCCCCCTCCCCTGGGCCCGCTCAGCTCCGCTTCCCCCCTGGGCCCCGCTTGGCTCCATTTCCCCCCCTCCCCTGGGCCCCACTCAGCTCCGCTTCCCCCCTGGTCCCCGCTTGGCTCCATTTCTCCCCCTCCCCTGGGCCCCGCTCGGCTCCGCTTCCCCCCTGGGCCCCGCTTGGGCTCCATTTCTCCCCTTCCCTGGGCCCCGCTCGACTCCGCTTCCCCCCTGGGCCCCGCTTGGCTCCATTTCTCCCCCTTCCCTGGGCCCCGCTCGGCTCCACTTCCCCCTGGGCCCCGCTTGGCTCCATTTCCCCCCCTCCCCTGGGCCCCGCTCGGCTCCACTTCCCCCCTGGGCCCCGCTTGGCTCCATTTCCCCCCCTCCCCTGGGCCCCACTCGGCTCCGCTTCCCCCCGGGCCCCGCTTGGCTCCATTTCCCCCCATCCCCTGGGCCCACTCAGCTCCACTTCCCCCCTGGGCCCCGCTCGGCTCCATTTCCCTCCCTCCCCTGGGCCCACGCAGCTCCGCTTCCCCCCTGGGCCCCACTCAGCTCCGCTTCCCCCCTGGGCCCCGCTCGGCTCCATTTCCCCCCTCCCCTGGGCCACGCAGCTCCGCTTCCCACTGGGCCCCGCTCGGCTCCATTTCCCCCCCTCCCCTGGGCCCACTCAGCTCCGCTTCCCCACTGGGCCCCGCTGGGCTCCATTTCCCCCCTCCCCTGGGCCCCGCTCAGCTCCGCTTTCCCCTGGGCCCCGCTTTGGCTCCATTTCTCCCCCTCCCCTGGGCCCACTCAGCTCCACTTCCCCACTGGGCCCCGCTGGGCTCCATTTCCCCCCCTCCCCTGGGCCCACTCAGCTCCGCTTCCCCACTGGGCCCCGCTGGGCTCCATTTCCCCCCTCCCCTGGGCCCACTCAGCTCCGCTTCCCACTGGGCCCCGCTTGGCTCCATTTCCCCCCCTCCCTGGGCCCACTCAGCTCCGCTTCCCACTGGGCCTCCCGCTTGGCTCCATTTCCCCCCCCTCCCCTGGGCCCCACTCAGCTCCACTTCCCCACTGGGCCCTGCTCGGCTCCATTTCCCCCCCTCCCCGGGCCCCGCTGGGCTCCATTTCCCCCCCTCCCCTGGGCCCCGCTCGGCTCCACTTCCCCCCTGGGCCCCGCTCGGCTCCATTTCCCCCCCTCCCCTGGGCCCCACTCAGCTCCGCTTCCCCCCTGGGCCCCGCTCGGCTCCATTTCCCCCCCTCCCCTGGGCCCACGCAGCTCCGCTTCCCCACTGGGCCCCGCTCGGCTCCATTTCCCCCCCTCCCCTGGGCCCACTCAGCTCCGCTTCCCCACTGGGCCCCGCTGGGCTCCATTTCCCCCCCTCCCCTGGGCCCACTCAGCTCCGCTTCCCCACTGGGCCCCGCTGGGCTCCATTTCCCCCCTCCCCTGGGCCCCGCTCAGCTCCGCTTCCCCCCTGGGCCCCGCTTGGCTCCATTCGCCCCCTCCCCTGGGCCCACTCAGCTCCGCTTCCCCACTGGGCCCCGCTGGGCTCCATTCCGCCCTCTCCTGGGCCCACTCAGCTCCGCTTCCCCACTGGGCCCCGCTGGGCTCCATTTCCCCCCCTCCCCTGGGCCCCACTCAGCTCCACTTCCCCACTGGGCCCCGCTCAGGCTCCATTTCCCCCCCTCCCCTGGGCCCCGCTCGGCTCCACTTCCCCCTGGGCCCCGCTCGGCTCCATTTCCCCCCCTCCCTGGGCCCCACTCAGCTCCGCTTCCCACCTGGGCCCCGCTCGGCTCCATTTCCCCCCCTCCCCTGGGCCCACTCAGCTCCGCTTCCCCCCTGGGCCCCGCTGGGCTCCATTTCCCCCCCTCCCTGGGCCCCACTCAGCTCCGGCTTCCCCCCTGGCTCCGCTCGGCTCCATTTCCCCCCCTCCCTGGGCCCCACTCAGCTCCGCTTCCCCCTGGGCCCCGCTGGGGCTCCATTTCCCCCCTCCCCTGGGCCCCGCTCGGCTCCATTTCCCCCCCTCCCTGGGCCCCACTCAGCTCCGCTTCCCCCTGGGCCCCGCTGGGCTCCATTTCCCCCTCCCCTGGGCCCGCTCGGCTCCATTTCCCCCCTCCCCTGGGCCCCGCTCGGCTCCATTTCCCCCCTCCCCCTGGGCCCCGCTCGGCTCCATTTCCCCCCCTCCCCTGGGCCCCGCTCGGCTCCATTTCCCCCCTCCCCTGGGCCCCGCTCGGCTCCATTTCCCCCCTCCCCTGGGCCCGCTCGGCTCCATTCCCCCCTCCCCTGGGCCCCGCTCGGCTCCATTTCCCCCCTCCCCTGGGCCCCGCTCGGCTCCGTTTCCCCCCTCCCTGGGCCCGCTCGGCTCGTTTCCCCCTCCCTGGGCCCCGCTCGGCTCCGTTTCCCCCCCCTCCCCTGGGCCCCGCTCGGCTCCGTTTCCCCCCTCCCCTGGGCCCACTCAGCTCCGCTTCCCCCTGGCCCCGCTTGGCTCTGCTTCCCCCCTGGTCCCTGCTTGGCTCCATTTCCCCCCCTCCCCCTGGGCCCCGCTTGGCTCCATTTCCCCCCCTCCCTGGGCCCCACTCAGCTCCGCTTCCCCCCTGGGCCCCGCTTGGCTCCATTTCCCCCCTCCCCTGGGCCCCACTCAGCTCCGCTTCCCCCCTGGGCCCCGCTTGGCTCCATTTCCCCCCCCCCCTGGGCCCACTCAGCTCCGCTTCCCCCCTGGGCCCCGCTCGGCTCCGTTTCCCCCCTCCTCTGGGCCCCGCTCGGCTCCATTTCCCCCCTCCTCTGGGCCCCGCTCGGCTCCATTTCCCCCCCTCCTCTGGCCCCGCTCGGCTCCATTTTCCCCCTGTTGCCCCCCTCCCTGGGCCCCGCTCGGCTCTGCTCCCCCCCCTCAGTGGGCCTTGCTCGGCTTCCCTTCCCCCCACTATCCCCTGTGACGGCGCGTTGGGGGTCCCCCGTCTCCTGCACCCCGAAATGGCACAAACAGACTGCACCAGCCGGTGGAATAGAGGAAGTTTATTGCCTCTCCAGGATACAGCACAGCACAGATGTAGTCTGGTCCCAGAGCTGGGCTAGGATGCCTCAGGCCCCCTTGAGATGGGGGAGACTGGGCCCCTAAACTCCAGCCCCTTCTCCTAGGCTCTCCTCCATGCTCCCAGACAGCAACTAACTAAATTCCCTTCCAGCCCTGCCCCCCAGCAGGGCAGCATCCACCTTCCTTTGTTCCTCTCCATGGGGGGTGTCTGGCCACTGGTTCAACAAGTTTGGCCTTACCTCTGCCTAGTGAGGTTTTCCCTGCTGGGTCTTGCTCCAGACAGCAGGGTCACCACAGCCCAGCAAGTCCCCCCACTACGTCACACCCCCTCCCCGGGCTCCGCTCCCCCCACTCCCCGCCTCCCTGGGCCCCCTGGCGCTGGGGGTCGGCAGAAGCCGGGCGCGTCAGCCGCTTGCCCTGGGCTCCCATGGGGGTGGCCCTGCGGGGGGGTAGGGGGGGAGGGGCTGGCTGCTGACACATCTGCCCCTCGGTTGCAGGGAGCTGCTGGAGGCTACCCCCTCACCCGTGGTCTTCTGCCACAACGACGTGCAGGAAGGTGATGTGGGGGGGCGGCCAACGGGCCCCCACAGACCAGCTCAGCCGGGCCCTGCTGGACTCCCCTGGGTGCCTGCGCGGCCCCGCTCTGGGGAACCTCCCTGGCCCCGGAACGGCCCCCCCCTCGGCCCCCCGCTCCCGGGACCCTGCGGGGAACCTCCCTGGCCCCGGAACGGCCCCCCCACGGCCCCCCGCTCCCGGGACCCTGCGGGAACCTCCCTGGCCCCGGAACGGCCTCCCCTCGGCCCCCCCGCTCCCGGGACCCTGCGGGGAACCTCCCTGGCCCCGGAACGGCCCCCCTCGGCCCCCCGCTCCCGGGACCCTGCGGGGAACCTCCCTGGCCCCGGAACGGCCCCCCTCGGCCCCCCGCTCCCGGGACCCTGCGGGGAACCTCCCTGGCCCCGGAACGGCCTCCCCTCGCCCCCCCCCCGCTCCCGGGACCCTGCGGGGACCTCCCTGGCCCCGGAACGGCCCCCCCTCGCCCCCCCCGCTCCCGGGACCCTGCGGGGAACCTCCCTGGCCCCGGAACGGCCTCCCTCGCCCCCCCCGCTCCCGGGACCCTGCGGGAGCCTCCCTGGCCCCGGAACGGCCCCCCCTTGGCCCCCCGCTCCCGGGACCCTGCGGGGAACCTCCCTGGCCCCGGAACGGCCCCCCCCTCGGCCCCCCGCTCCCGGGACCCTGCGGGGAACCTCCCTGGCCCCGGAACGGCCCCCTCTCGGCCCCCCGCATCCCGGGACCCTGCGGGAACCCCCCTGGCCCCGGAACGGCCCCCTCTTGCCCCCCCCGCTCCCGGGACCCTGCGGGGAACCTCCCTGGCCCCGGAACGGCCCCCCCTCGCCCCCCCCCCCCGCTCCCGGGACCCTGCGGGGAACCTCCCTGGCCCCGGAACGGCTCCCCTCGCCCCCCCCGCTCCCGGGACCCTGCGGGGAACCTCCCTGGCCCCGGAACGGCCCCCCCTTGGCCCCCCGCTCCCGGGACCCTGCGGGGAACCTCCCTGGCCCCGGAACGGCCCCCCCTCGCCCCCCCGCCTCCCGGGACCCTGCGGGGAACCTCCCTGGCCCCGGAACGGCCCCCCCTCGGCCCCCCGCTCCCGGGACCTGCGGGGAACCTCCCTGGCCCCGGAACGGCCTCCCCTCGCCCCCCCCGCTCCCGGGACCCTGCGGGGAACCTCCCTGGCCCCGGAACGGCCCCCCCTCGGCCCCCCCGCTCCCGGGACCCTGCGGGGAACCTCCCTGGCCCCGGAACGGCCTTCCCCTCGCCCCCCCCCGCTCCGGGACCCTGCGGGGAGCCTCCCTGGCCCGGAACGGCCCCCCCTCGGCCCCCTGCTCCCGGACCCTGCGGGGAGCCTCCCTGGCCCCGGAACGGCCCCCCCCTCGGCCTCCCGCTCCCGGACCCTGCGGGGAACCTCCCTGGCCCCGGAACGGCCCCCCTCGGCCCCCCGCTCCCGGGACCCTGCGGGGAACCTCCCTGGCCCCGGAACGGCCCCCCCTCGCCCCTCCCCGCTCCCGGGACCCTGCGGGGAACCTCCCTGGCCCCGGAACGGCCCCCCCTCGCCCCTCCCCTCCCGGGACCCTGCGGGGAACCTCCCTGGCCCCGGAACGGCCCCCCTCGCCCTCTCCGCTCCCGGGACCCTGCGGGGAACCTCCCTGGCCCCGGAACGGCCCCCCCTCGCCCCCCCCCGCTCCCGGACCCTGCGGGGAGCCTCCCTGGCCCCGGAACGGCCCCCCCTCGCCCCCCCCCCGCTCCCGGGACCCTGCGGGGAACCTCCCTGGCCCGGAACGGCCCCCCCTCGCCCCCACCCCGCTCCCGGGACCCTGCGGGGAGCCTCCCTGGCCCCGGAACAGCCCCCCCTCGCCCCCCCTGCTCCCGGGACCTGCGGGGAACCTCCCTGGCCCCGGAACGGCCCCCCCTCGCCCCCCCCCCGCTCCCGGGACCCTGCGGGGAACCTCCCTGGCCCCGGAACGGCCCCCCCCTCGGCCCCCCGCTCCGGGACCCTGCGGGGAACCTCCCTGGCCCCGGAACGGCCCCCCCTCGCCCCCCCCCGCTCCCGGGACCCTGCGGGGAGCCTCCCTGGCCCCGGAACGGCCCCCCCCTCGCCCCCCCCCCCCCGCTCCCGGGACCCTGCGGGGAACCTCCCTGGCCCCGGAACGGCCCCCCCTCGCCCCCCCCCGCTCCCGGGACCCTGCGGGGAGCCTCCCTGGCCCCGGAACGGCCCCCCCTCGCCCCCCCCGCTCCCGGGACCTGCGGGGAACCTCCCTGGCCCCGGAACGGCCCCCCCTCGCCCCCCCCCCGCTCCCGGGACCCTGCGGGGACCTCCCTGGCCCCGGAACGGCCCCCCCTCGGCCCCCCGCTCCCGGGACCCTGCGGGGAACCTCCCTGGCCCCGGAACGGCCCCCCCTCGGCCCCCCGCTCCCGGGGACCCTGCGGGGAACCTCCCTGGCCCCGGAACGGCCCCCCCTCGCCCCTCCCCCGCTCCCGGGACCCTGCGGGGAGCCTCCCTGGCCCCGGAACGGCCCCCCCTCGGCCCCCCGCTCCCGGGACCCTGCGGGGAACCTCCCTGGCCCCGGAACGGCCCCCCCTCGGCCCCCCCGCTCCTGGGACCCTGCGGGGAACCCCCCTGGCCCCGGAACGGCCCCCCCCTCGGCCCCCCGCTCCCGGGACCCTGCGGGGAAACCTCCCTGGCCCCGGAACGGCCTCCCCTCGCCCCCCCCCGCTCCCG
This sequence comes from Pelodiscus sinensis, assembly GCF_049634645.1. Classification (NCBI taxonomy): domain Eukaryota; kingdom Metazoa; phylum Chordata; order Testudines; family Trionychidae; genus Pelodiscus; species Pelodiscus sinensis. Next base: position 105,485 of record NW_027465922.1, read on the forward strand.
GGACCCTGCGGGAACCTCCCTGGCCCCGGAACGGCCCCCCCTTTGCCCCCCCCGCTCCTGGGACCCTGCAGGGAATCTCCCTGGCCCCGGAACGGCCCCCCTTTGCCCCCCCCGCTCCTGGGGACCCTGCAGGGAACCTCCCTGGCCCCGGAACGGCCCCCCCTCGCCCCCCCCCGCTCTCCCCAGCCTGCTCTCCCCTCCCCAGGGAACATCCTGCTGCTGGCCGGGCGGGAGTCGCTCCCCACCGACAGGCTCATGCTGATTGACTTTGAGTACAGCAGCTACAACTACAGGTGGGGCTGGGGCGGCCGTGGGGGGGGCTACAAGGGCAGGTGGGCGTGTGCTCGGTGCTGTGCTGGCCTGTGTGGGGCGCCCCCTGCCCGCCTGGTGCTGTCCCTGGGCTGGGGGACCCACGTGGGGCTGTTGGGAGGGGGGGTTGGGGGGGCCTGGGGCTGGGGGACCCACGTGGGGCTGTCGGGAGGGGGGGTTGGGGGGGGCCTGGGGCTGTGGGACCCACGTGGGGCTGTCGGGAGGGGGAGTTGGGGGGGGCCTGGGGCTGTGGGACCCACGTGGGGCTGTCGGGAGGTGGGGGTTGGGGGGGGCCTGGGGCTGTGGGACCCACGTGGGGCTGTCGGGAGGGGGGGTTGGGGGGGGGCCTGGGGCTGTGGGACCCACGTGGGGCTGTCGGGAGGGGGGGGTTGGGGGGGGCCTGGGGCTGTGGGACCCACGTGAGGCTGTCGGGAGGGGGGGTTGGGGGGGGCCTGGGGCTGTGGGACCCACGTGAGGCTGTCGGGAGGGGGGGTTGGGGGGGGCCTGGGGCTGTGGGACCCACGTGGGGCTGTCGGGAGGGGGGGTTGGGGGGGGCCTGGGGCTGTGGGACCCACGTGGGGCTGTCGGGAGGTGGGGGTTGGGGGGGGCCTGGGGCTGTGGGACCCACGTGGGGCTGTCGGGAGGTGGGGGTTGGGGGGGGCCTGGGGCTGTGGGACCCACGTGAGGCTGTCGGGAGGGGGAGTTGGGGGGGGCCTGGGGCTGTGGGACCCACGTGAGGCTGTCGGGAGGGGGAGTTGGGGGGGGCCTGGGGCTGTGGGACCCACGTGAGGCTGTCGGGAGGGGGGGTTGGGGGGGGGCCTGGGGCTGTGGGACCCACGTGGGGCTGTCGGGAGGTGGGAGTTGGGGGGGGCCTGGGGCTGCGGGACCCACGTGGGGCTGTCGGGAGGGGGGGTTGGGGGGGGCCTGGGGCTGTGGGACCCACGTGGGGCTGTCGGGAGGGGGAGTTGGGGGGGGCCTGGGGCTGTGGGACCCACGTGGGCTGTCGGGAGGGGGTGTTGGGGGGGGCCTGGGGCTGTGGGACCCCCGTGGGCTGTCGGGGGGGTTGGGGGGGGCTGCCCGACGGGGGGCCCGGGGCACGAGGAGGCCCCTCACCTCCCTTTCCCTGCAGAGGCTTCGACATCGGCAATCACTTCTGCGAGTGGGCCTACGACTACACCCACGACACGTGGCCCTTCTACCGGGCCGCCCTGGAGGACTATCCCACGCGCCAGCAGCAGGTGGGGGCGGGGCGGCCGCCGGGGGGGCTCGGAGAGCGGAAGGCAGCTGGGCGGGAACCGGAGGGTTGGGGCGTGTGGCTGGGAGCACATGGGGGGGGGGGTCGTAAGGGAGCCCCCCCCCCGCAGGCCCTGGCTGACTCCCGGCCTCTCCCCTCCAGCCAGAAACCTGACAGCGCGTTGTTCTGCCCCGGTGTGCCCCCGCCCCCGCCCCCGCCTGTTCCCGCCCTGCGCGCTGTTCTACCCAGTGTGCCCCCGCCCCCGCCTGTGCCCGCCCTGCGTTCTGTTCTCCCCGCTCCCCCCGCCCCCGCCTGTGCCCGCCCTGCGCGCTGTTCTACCCAGTGTGCCCCCGCCCCCGCCTGTTCCCGCCCTGCGCGCTGTTCTCCCCGCTCCCCCCGGCCCCTGCCTGTGCCCGCCCTGCGCGCTGTTCTCCCCGCTCCCCCCGGCCCCTGCCTGTGCCCGCCCTGCGCGCTGTTCTCCCCACTCCCCCCGGCCCCTGCCTGTGCCCGCCCTGCGCGCTGTTCTCCCCGCTCCCCCCGGCTCCCGCCTGTGCCCGCCCTGCGTTCTGTTCTCCCCGCTCCCCCCGGCCCCCGCCTGTGCCCGCCCTGCGTTCTGTTCTCCCCGCTCCCCCTGGCCCCCGCCTGTGCCCGCCCTGCGTTCTGTTCTCCCCGCTCCCCCCGGCCCCCGCCTGTGCCCGCCCTGCGTTCTGTTCTCCCCGCTCCCCCCGGCCCCCGCCTGTGCCCGCCCTGCGCTTTGTTCTGCCCAGTGTGCCCCCGCCCCCGCCTGTTCCCGCCCTGCGCGCTGTTCTCCCCGCTCCCCCCGGCCCCCGCCTGTTCCCGCCCTGTGCGCTGTTCTCCCCGCTCCCCCTGGCCCCCGCCTGTGCCCGCCCTGCGCGCTGTTCTCCCCGCTCCCCCCGCCCCCGCCTGTTCCCGCCCTGCGCACTGTTCTCCCCGCTCGCCCCGGCTCCCGCCTGTGCCCGCCCTGCGCGCTGTTCTCCCCGGTGTGCCCCCGCCCCCGCCTGTTCCCGCCCTGCGCACTGTTCTCCCCGGTGTGTCCCCGCCCCCGCCTGTGCCCGCCCTGCGCGCTGTTCTCCCCGCTCGCCCTGGCCCCCGCCTGTGCCCGCCCTGCGCGCTGTTCTCCCCGGTGTGTCCCCGCCCCCTGCCTGTGCCCGCCCTGCGCGCTGTTCTCCCCGGTGTGTCCCCGCCCCCGCCTGTGCCCGCCCTGCGCGCTGTTCTCCCCGGTGTGTCCCCGCCCCCACCTGTTCCCGCCCTGCGCACTGTTCTCCCCGGTGTGCCCCCGCCTGTTCCCGCCCTGCGTGCTGTTCTGCCCGGTGTACCCCCGCCCCCGCCTGTGCCCGCCCTGCGCGCTGTTCTCCCCGCCCCTGCGTGTGTCCGCCCTGCGCACTGTTCTCCCCGCTCGCCCCAGCCCCCGCCTGTGCCCGCCCTGCGCGCTGTTCTCCCCGGTGTGCCCCCGCCTGTGCCCGCCCTGCGCGCTGTTCTCCCCGGTGTGCCCCCGCCTGTACCCGCCCAACGCGCTGTTCTCCCCGCCCCCGCCTGTGCCCGTCCTGCACGCTGTTCTCCCCGGTGTGCCCCGCCCATCCCCCCTGTCCTCGCCCCGAGCTCGCCGCCCTCTCTGGGGAGCCGCAGCTGCGGGGGAAGGGGCCAGCGTGGCGCCTCCTGCGGGCCGTGGTTTAGGGGAGATTGGCCCCGGCTGGGCCTCGCCCAGCCCCTGCCCACCCTGATCCTGCCCTGCTCTGCCTGCAGCTGCACTTCCTGCGGCACTACCTGGGGGAGGAGCCGGGGCGGCGCGGGGCCCTGACGCGCGAGGAGCAGGCCCGCGCCGAGGAGGAGATGCTGACCGAGATCAGCCGGTGAGTGAGCGAGCCGGCGCGGGGGGGTCCCCCCGACTGTGCAGGGGCTCGGCCTGGGGACGCCCCCTGCCCAGGACAGGGCTCCGAGCCATCTAGCAGAGCCAGGGGTCTGCTGCCGGCTCCGCCCGGGCTGGCTCTGGAGGGGCTCTCCTCACCGGTCACACCCACGTTTAGCCCGTCCGTCCCCGGGCCCCCTCCGGCGCCGCGGCCCCTGCTCGGGGGGCCACTCTCCCCAGGGGTCCGTGCCCCATAGGGCTTCCAGCCTGTGTGCCATGCGCCCTGACCCAGAGGGACTAGTGCAGCCCGGTTCTCCAGCCGGCCCCACGCAGGCGGGTGTATGGAGCTTCGCGCTGGGATACAAAAGCGCAGTCGCCTCCCCCGAAGCCCAGGCCCTCGCTTCCCAGAGCGTCTCTCCAAACGCGCCCGCTGTAGCCCCCCAGCCGGCTCACGGCCAGCGCCCATTACCCAACCCAACTCCCAGCCCCGAACTGCGAATGGAGAACAGCACAGGGCCCCGCCCCGCAGCTCCAGCGGCACCGACAGACTCCACCGGCACGGAGAGTGGAGCAGACAGACCCCCCTACGCCACACCCGCCCCGCAGCTCCGTACCGGCACCCACAGACTCCACCGGCCCGGAGAGTGGAGCGGACAGACCCCCCTACGCCACACCCGCCCCGCAGCTCCGTACCGGCACCCACAGACTCCACCGGCCCGGAGAGTGGAGCAGACAGACCCCCCTACGCCACACCCGCCCCGCAGCTCCGTACCGGCACCGACAGACTCCACCGGCCCGGAGAGTGGAGCGGACAGACCCCCCTACGCCACACCCGCCCCGCAGCTCCGTACCGGCACCGACACACTCCACCGGCCCGGAGAGTGGAGCGGACAGACCCCCCTACGCCACACCCGCCCCGCAGCTCCGTACCGGCACCGACAGACTCCACCGGCCCGGAGAGTGGAGCAGACAGACCCCCCTACGCCACACCCGCCCCGCAGCTCCGTACCGGCACCCACAGACTCCACCGGCCCGGAGAGTGGAGCAGACAGACCCCCCTTTGCCACACCCGCCCCGCAGCTCCGTACCGGCACCGACACACTCCACCGGCCCGGAGAGTGGAGCAGACAGACCCCCCTACGCCACACCCGCCCCGCAGCTCCGTACCGGCACCGACAGACTCCACCGGCCCGGAGAGTGGAGCAGACAGACCCCCCTACGCCACACCCGCCCCGCAGCTCCGTACCGGCACCCACAGACTCCACCGGCCCGGAGAGTGGAGCAGACAGACCCCCCTCTGCCACACCCGCCCCGCAGCTCCGTACCGGCACCGACAGACTCCACCGGCCCGGAGAGTGGAGCGGACAGACCCCCCCTCCGCCACACCCGCCCCGCAGCTCCGTACCGGCACCGACACACTCCACCGGCCCGGAGAGTGGAGTGGACAGACCCCCTACGCCACACCCGCCCCGCAGCTCCGTACCGGCACCGACACACTCCACCGGCCCGGAGAGTGGAGCGGACAGACCCCCCTCCGCCACACCCGCCCCGCAGCTCCGTACCGGCACCGACACACTCCATCGGCCCGGAGAGTGGAGCGGACAGACCCCCCTTTGCCACACCCGCCCCGCAGCTCCGTACCGGCTCCGACAGACTCCACCGGCCCGGAGAGTGGAGCGGACAGACCCCCCTCCGCCACACCCGCCCCGCAGCTCCGTACCGGCACCGACACACTCCACCGGCCCGGAGAGTGGAGCAGACAGACCCCCCCTTTGCCACACCCGCCCCGCAGCTCTGCACCGGCACCGACAGACTCCACCGGCCCGGAGAGTGGAGCGGACAGACCCCCCTACGCCACACCCGCCCCGCAGCTCCGTACCGGCACCGACAGACTCCACCGGCCCGGAGAGTGGAGCGGACAGACCCCCCTACGCCACACCCGCCCCGCAGCTCCGTACCGGCACCGACAGACTCCACCGGCCCGGAGAGTGGAGCGGACAGACCCCCCTACGCCACACCTGCCCCGCAGCTCCGTACCGGCACCGACAGACTCCACCGGCCCGGAGAGTGGAGCAGACAGACCCCCCCACGCCACACCCGCCCCGCAGCTCCGTACCGGCACCCACAGACTCCACCGGCCCGGAGAGTGGAGCAGACAGACCCCCCTACGCCACACCCGCCCCGCAGCTCCGTACCGGCACCGACAGACTCCACCGGCCCGGAGAGTGGAGCGGACAGACCCCCCTACGCCACACCCGCCCCGCAGCTCCGTACCGGCACCGACACACTCCACCGGCCCGGAGAGTGGAGCGGACAGACCCCCCTACGCCACACCCGCCCCGCAGCTCCGTACCGGCACCGACAGACTCCACCGGCCCGGAGAGTGGAGCAGACAGACCCCCCTACGCCACACCCGCCCCGCAGCTCCGTACCGGCACCCACAGACTCCACCGGCCCGGAGAGTGGAGCAGACAGACCCCCCTTTGCCACACCCGCCCCGCAGCTCCGTACCGGCACCGACACACTCCACCGGCCCGGAGAGTGGAGCAGACAGACCCCCCTACGCCACACCCGCCCCGCAGCTCCGTACCGGCACCGACAGACTCCACCGGCCCGGAGAGTGGAGCAGACAGACCCCCCTACGCCACACCCGCCCCGCAGCTCCGTACCGGCACCCACAGACTCCACCGGCCCGGAGAGTGGAGCAGACAGACCCCCCTCTGCCACACCCGCCCCGCAGCTCCGTACCGGCACCGACAGACTCCACCGGCCCGGAGAGTGGAGCGGACAGACCCCCCCTCCGCCACACACCCGCCCCGCAGCTCCGTACCGGCACCGACACACTCCACCGGCCCGGAGAGTGGAGTGGACAGACCCCCTACGCCACACCCGCCCCGCAGCTCCGTACCGGCACCGACACACTCCACCGGCCCGGAGAGTGGAGCGGACAGACCCCCCTCCGCCACACCCGCCCCGCAGCTCCGTACCGGCACCGACACACTCCATCGGCCCGGAGAGTGGAGCGGACAGACCCCCCTTTGCCACACCCGCCCCGCAGCTCCGTACCGGCTCCGACAGACTCCACCGGCCCGGAGAGTGGAGCGGACAGACCCCCCTCCGCCACACCCGCCCCGCAGCTCCGTACCGGCACCGACACACTCCACCGGCCCGGAGAGTGGAGCAGACAGACCCCCCCTTTGCCACACCCGCCCCGCAGCTCTGCACCGGCACCGACAGACTCCACCGGCCCGGAGAGTGGAGCGGACAGACCCCCCTACGCCACACCCGCCCCGCAGCTCCGTACCGGCACCGACAGACTCCACCGGCCCGGAGAGTGGAGCGGACAGACCCCCCTACGCCACACCCGCCCCGCAGCTCCGTACCGGCACCGACAGACTCCACCGGCCCGGAGAGTGGAGCGGACAGACCCCCCTACGCCACACCTGCCCCGCAGCTCCGTACCGGCACCGACAGACTCCACCGGCCCGGAGAGTGGAGCAGACAGACCCCCCCACGCCACACCCGCCCCGCAGCTCCGTACCGGCACCCACAGACTCCACCGGCCCGGAGAGTGGAGCAGACAGACCCCCCTACGCCACACCCGCCCCGCAGCTCCGTACCGGCACCCACAGACTCCACCGGCCCGGAGAGTGGAGCAGACAGACCCCCCTACGCCACACCCGCCCCGCAGCTCCGTACCGGCACCGACAGACTCCACCGGCTCGGAGAATGGAGCAGACAGACCCCCCTTTGCCACACCCGCCCCGCAGCTCCGTACCGGCACCCACAGACTCCACCGGCCCGGAGAGTGGAGCAGACAGACCCCCCCCCCTACGCCACACCCACCCCGCAGCTCCGTACCGGCACCGACAGACTCCACCGGCCCGGAGAGTGGAGCGGACAGACCCCCCCTACGCCACACCCGCCCTGCAGCTCCGTACCGGCACCGACAGACTCCACTGGCCCGGAGAGTGGAGCAGACAGACCCCCCTACGCCACACCCGCCCCGCAGCTCCGTACCGGCACCGACACACTCCACCGGCCCGGAGAGTGGAGCGGACAGACCCCCCCCCTACGCCACACCCGCCCCGCATCTCCGTACCGGCACCCACAGACTCCACCGGCCCGGAGAGTGGAGCGGACAGACCCCCCTACGCCACACCCGCCCCGCAGCTCCGTACCGGCACCGACAGACTCCACCGGCCCGGAGAGTGGAGGGGACAGACCCCCCTACGCCACACCCGCCCCGCAGCTCCGTACCGGCACCGACAGACTCCACCGGCCCGGAGAGTGGAGCGGACAGACCCCCCTATGCCACACTCGCCCCGCAGCTCCGTACCGGCACCGACAGACTCCACCGGCCCGGAGAGTGGAGCAGACAGACCCCCCTACGCCACACCCGCCCCGCAGCTCCGTACCGGCACCGACACACTCCACCGGCCCGGAGAGTGGAGCAGACAGACCCCCCTTTGCCACACCCGCCCCGCAGCTCCGTACCGGCACCGACACACTCCACCGGCCCGGAGAGTGGAGCAGACAGACCCCCCTACGCCACACCCGCCCCGCAGCTCCGTACCGGCACCGACAGACTCCCCCGGCCCGGAGAGTGGAGCGGACAGACCCCCCTACGTCACACCCGCCCCGCAGCTCCGTACCGGCACCGACAGACTCCCCCGGCCCGGAGAGTGGAGCGGACAGACCCCCCTACGCCACACCCGCCCCGCAGCTCCGTACCGGCACCCACAGACTCCACCGGCCCGGAGAGTGGAGCGGACAGACCCCCCTCCGCCACACCCGCCCCGCAGCTCCGTACCGGCACCGACACACTCCACCGGCCCGGAGAGTGGAGCGGACAGACCCCCCTACGCCACACCCGCCCCGCAGCTCCGTACCGGCACCGACAGACTCCACCGGCCCGGAGAGTGGAGCGGACAGACCCCCCTCCGCCACACCCGCCCCGCAGCTCCGTACCGGCACCGACACACTCCACCGGCCCGGAGAGTGGAGCGGACAGACCCCCCTCCGCCACACCCGCCCCGCAGCTCCGTACCGGCACCGACACACTCCACCGGCCCGGAGAGTGGAGCGGACAGACCCCCCTTTGCCACACCCGCCCCGGAGCTCCGTACCGGCTCCGACAGACTCCACCGGCCCGGAGAGTGGAGCGGACAGACCCCCCTACGCCACACCCGCCCCGCAGCTCCGTACCGGCACCGACACACTCCACCGGCCCGGAGAGTGGAGCGGACAGACCCCCCCTACGCCACACCCGCCCCGCAGCTCCGTACCGGCACCGACACACTCCACCGGCCCGGAGAGTGGAGCGGACAGACCCCCCTTTGCCACACCCGCCCCGCAGCTCCGTACCGGCACCGACAGACTCCACCGGCCCGGAGAGTGGAGCGGACAGACCCCCCTTTGCCACACCCGCCCCGCAGGTCTGCACCGGCACCGACAGACTCCACCGGCCCGGAGAGTGGAGCGGACAGACCCCCCTACGCCACACCCGCCCCGCAGCTCCGTACCGGCACCGACAGACTCCACCGGCTCGGAGAATGGAGCAGACAGACCCCCCTTTGCCACACCCGCCCCGCAGCTCCGTACCGGCACCCACAGACTCCACCGGCCCGGAGAGTGGAGCAGACAGACCCCCCCCCCTACGCCACACCCACCCCGCAGCTCCGTACCGGCACCGACAGACTCCACCGGCCCGGAGAGTGGAGCGGACAGACCCCCCCCTACGCCACACCCGCCCTGCAGCTCCGTACCGGCACCGACAGACTCCACCGGCCCGGAGAGTGGAGCAGACAGACCCCCCTACGCCACACCCGCCCCGCAGCTCCGTACCGGCACCGACACACTCCACCGGCCCGGAGAGTGGAGCGGACAGACCCCCGTACGCCACACCCGCCCCGCAGCTCCGTACCGGCACCGACAGACTCCACCGGCCCAGAGAGTGGAGCGGACAGACCCCCCTACGCCACACCCGCCCCGCAGCTCCGTACCGGCACCGACACACACCACCGGCCCGGAGAGTGGAGCAGACAGACCCCCCCCTACGCCACACCCGCCCCGCAGCTCCGTACCGGCACCCACAGACTCCACCGGCCCGGAGAGTGGAGCAGACAGACCCCCCCCCTACGCCACACCCACCCCGCAGCTCCGTACCGGCACCGACAGACTCCACCGGCCCGGAGAGTGGAGCGGACAGACCCCCCTACGCCACACCCGCCCCGCAGCTCCGTACCGGCACCGACAGACTCCACCGGCCCGGAGAGTGGAGCGGACAGACCCCCCTACGCCACACCCGCCCCGCAGCTCCGTACCGGCACCGACAGACTCCACCGGCCCGGAGAGTGGAGCGGACAGACCCCCCTACGCCACACCCGCCCCGCAGCTCCGTACCGGCACCCACAGACTCCACCGGCCCGGAGAGTGGAGCGGACAGACCCCCCTACGCCACACCCGCCCCGCAGCTCCGTACCGGCACCGACAGACTCCACCGGCCCGGAGAGTGGAGCGGACAGACCCCCCTACGCCACACCCGCCCCGCAGCTCCGTACCGGCACCGACACACTCCACCGGCCCGGAGAGTGGAGCAGACAGACCCCCCTACGCCACACCCGCCCCGCAGCTCCGTACCGGCACCGACACACTCCACCGGCCCGGAGAGTGGAGCAGACAGACCCTCCTTTGCCACACCCGCCCCGCAGCTCCGTACCGGCACCGACAGACTCCACCGGCCCGGAGAGTGGAGCGGACAGACCCCCCCCTACGCCACACCCGCCCTGCAGCTCCGTACCGGCACCGACAGACTCCACCGGCCCGGAGAGTGGAGCAGACAGACCCCCCTACGCCACACCCGCCCCGCAGCTCCGTACCGGCACCGACACACTCCACCGGCCCGGAGAGTGGAGCGGACAGACCCCCGTACGCCACACCCGCCCCGCAGCTCCGTACCGGCACCGACAGACTCCACCGGCCCAGAGAGTGGAGCGGACAGACCCCCCTACGCCACACCCGCCCCGCAGCTCCGTACCGGCACCGACACACACCACCGGCCCGGAGAGTGGAGCAGACAGACCCCCCCCTACGCCACACCCGCCCCGCAGCTCCGTACCGGCACCGACAGACTCCACCGGCCCGGAGAGTGGAGCAGACAGACCCCCCCCCTACGCCACACCCACCCCGCAGCTCCGTACCGGCACCGACAGACTCCACCGGCCCGGAGAGTGGAGCGGACAGACCCCCCTACGCCACACCCGCCCCGCAGCTCCGTACCGGCACCGACACACTCCACCGGCCCGGAGAGTGGAGCAGACAGACCCTCCTTTGCCACACCCGCCCCGCAGCTCCAGCGGCAGCGCCTGTGGCTCCTGGCACGACCACGCTGCCCTTGTACGCCAGGGCCTGGCCCCACCAACAGGGTCAGATCAGGCGACTTGCTCAGAACCAGGGCGACTTCCAGCCCCAGCCTGGCTCCTTCCCACAAGGCACCGAACAAGCCGCACCGACCCCTCAGCTGGCCCCCGACCAGCAGCAAGCCTCACAAGCAAAACCCCTCAGACACCCCAGTGCTCCCTGGGCCCCCCAGCTCCCCTCACACAGGGGAGAGGTTATAACCCATCCCCCACCTCCCCTCAGACACCCCAGTGCTCCCTGTGCCCCCCCCAGCCCCCTCACACAGGGGAGAGGTTATAACCCATCCCCCACCTCCCCTCAGACACCCCAGTGCGCCCTGGGCCCCCCAGCCCCGCTCACACAGGGGAGAGGTTATAACCCATCCCCCACCTCCCCTCAGACACCCCAGTGCACCCTGTGCCCCCCCAGCCCCTCCTCACACAGGGGAGAGGTTATAACCCATCCCCCACCTCCCCTCAGACACCCCAGTGCGCCCTGGGCCCCCCAGCCCCCCTCACACAGGGGAGAGGTTATAACCCATCCCCCACCTCCCCTCAGACACCCCAGTGCACCCTGCGCCCCCCCAGCCCCCCTCACACAGGGGAGAGGTTATAACCCATCCCCCACCTCCCCTCAGACACCCCAGTGCTCCCTGTGACCCCCAGCCCCCTCACACAGGGGAGAGGTTATAACCCATCCCCCACCTCCCCTCACACACCCCAGAGCTCCCTGTGCCCCCCAGCCCCCCTTACACAGGGGAGAGGTTATAACCCATCCCCCACCTCCCCTCACACACCCCAGTGCTCCCTGTGCCCCCCCCAACCCCCCCCTTCACACAGGGGAGAGGTTATAACCCATCCCCCACCTCCCCTCACACACCCCAGTGCTCCCTGTGCCCCCCAGCCCCCCCTTACACAGGGGAGAGGTTATAACCCATCCCCCACCTCCCCTCACACACCCCAGTGCTCCCTGTGCCCCCCAGCCCCCCTCACACAGGGGAGAGGTTATAACCCATCCCCCACCTCCCCACGCACACCCCGGTGCTCCCTGTGCCCCCCAGCCCCCCTTACACAGGGGAGAGGTTATAACCCATCCCCCACCTCCCCTCAGACACCCTGGTGCTCCCAGTGCCCCCCAGCCCCCCTTACACAGGGGAGAGGGTCTAACCCATCCCCCCACCTCCCCTCAGACACCCCAGTGCTCCCTGTCCCCCCCCAGCCCCCCTTACACAGGGGAGAGGTTATAACCCATCCCCCACCTCCCCTCACACACCCCAGTGCTCCCTGTGCCCCCCAGCCCCCCTTACACAGGGGAGAGGTTATAACCCATCCCCCACCTCCCCTCACACACCCCAGTGCTCCCAGTGCCCCCCAGCCCCCCCTTACACAGGGGAGAGGGTCTAACCCATCCCCCCACCTCCCCTCAGACACCCCAGTGCTCCCTGTCCCCCCCCAGCCCCCCTTACACAGGGGAGAGGTTATAACCCATCCCCCACCTCCCCTCAGACACCCCAGTGCACCCTGCGCCCCCCCAGGCTCCCCTTACACAGGGGAGATGTTATAACCCATCCCCCACCTCCCCTCAGACACCCCAGTGCACCCTGCGCCCCCCCAGGCCCCCCTTACACAGGGGAGAGGTTCTAACCCATCCCCCACCTCCCCTCAGACACCCCAGTGCTCCCTGTGCCCCCCCAGCCCCCCTTACACAGGGGAGAGGTTATAACCCATCCCCCACCTCCCCTCAGACACCCCAGTGCTCCCTGTGCCCCCCCAACCCCCCCCTCACACAGGGGAGAGGTTATAACCCATCCCCCACCTCCCCTCACACACCCCAGTGCTCCCTGTGCCCCCCAGCGCCCCGTACACAGGGGAGAGGTTATAACCCATCCCCCACCTCCCCTCACACACCCCAGTGCACCCTGTGCCCCCCAGCCCCCCCTTACACAGGGGAGAGGTTATAACCCATCCCCCACCTCCCCTCACACACCCCAGTGCTCCCTGTGACCCCCAGCCCCCCTCACACAGGAGAGAGGTTATAACCCATCCCCCACCTCCCCTCAGACACCCCAGTGCTCCCTGTGACCCCCAGCCCCCCTCACACAGGGGAGAGGTTATAACCCCTCCCCCACCTCCCCTCACACACCCCAGTGCTCCCTGTGCCCCCCAGCCCCCCTTACACAGGGGAGACAGTGAGTGTGATGGGGCCCCCCGACCCTGCACCCCGTCCGCAGGCAGACAGGACTCCGCGCGCCAGTGGAGCTGGCGGGTTCTTGTGTCTCCGGGACGGCGCAGCGCGGGCGCCATGCTGGCGCAGGGCCGGGGAGAGCCCTAGTCCTGGGGGAAGGGGTCACCACAGCTGCCACAGTGGACCGACGGCCACAAGAGCAGACAGCCCCCCCGCGTCCCCCGCTGCGTCCCCCCCTGCGGCGCCCCGCGAGCCCCCCCGCTTCCCTCCGCGAGCCCCCCCGCGAGCCCCCCTGCGTCCCCCCCTGCGGCGCCCCGCGAGCCCCCCGCCTCCCCCCGCGAGCCCGCCTGCGGCGCCCCCACGTCCCCCCGCGTGCCCTCCTGCGAGCCTCCCCGCATCCCCCCGCGTCCCCCCGCGTGCCCCCCATTCCTCACCCCTCGCGCCTCCTCTCCCCTCAGCTTCGCTTTGGCCTCCCACTTCTTTTGGGGCCTCTGGTCCATCGTGCAGGCCAAGATCTCCACCATTGAGTTCGGCTACCTGGTGAGTGCGGGGCCGCGGCCACGGCTGGGGGGCTCCCGGCAGCCTGGGGGCGTCTGCCCTGAGCTCTCCCTCGGGAGAGGACAGGAGGGACCTTCTGCCCTGCACCCCGCCTCAGCGCAGCTACCGGGGGTTCCTTGTTTCCCAGCTCTGCCCCCAGCTGGGGGTCTGCAATTACTGGCCTCCCCTGCCCCATAGCTGGGGGTCTGTGGGGTGACAGGACTCCCCTGCCACTATCATGTGGGAGGGGGGTGTTGTGGGGTGCCCCAGTGCCTGGTTTGGGGGGGGCTCTGTAGGGTGTCCCGGTGCCTGGTTTGGGGGGGGGCTCTGTAGGGTGCCCCAATGCCTGGTTTGGGGGGGTTGTGGGGGGTGCCCCAGTGCCTGGTTTGGGGGAGGCTCTGTGGGGTGCCCCAGTCCCTGGTTTGGGGAGGCTCTGTAGGGTGCCCCAGTGCCTGGTTTGGGGGAGGCTCTGTGGGGTGTCCCAGTGCCTGGTTTGGGGGAGGCTCTGTGGGGTGCCCCAGTCCCTGGTTTGGGGGAGGCTCTGTGGGGTGCCCCAGTGCCTGGTTTGGGCGGGTTGTGGGGGGTGCCCCAGTCCCTGGTTTGGGGGAGGCTCTGTAGGGTGCCCCAGTGCCTGGTTTGGGCGGGTTGTGGGGGGTGCCCCAGTGCCTGGTTTGGGGGAGGCTCTGTGGGGTGCCCCAGTGCCTGGTTTGGGGGAGGCTCTGTAGGGTGCCCCAGTGCCTGGTTTGGGGGGGGGCTCTGTAGGGTGCCCCAGTCCCTGGTTTGGGGGAGGCTCTGTGGGGTGCCCCAGTGCCTGGTTTGGGGGAGGCTCTGTAGGGTGCCCCAGTCCCTGGTTTGGGGGAGGCTCTGTAGGGTGCCCCAGTGCCTGGTTTGGGGGGGCTGTGGGGGGTGCCCCAGTCCCTGGTTTGGGGGAGGCTCTGTGGGGTGCCCCAATGCCTGGTTTGGGGGAGGCTCTGTAGGGTGTCCCAGTGCCTGGTTTGGGGGGGCTGTGGGGGGTGCCCCAGTGCCTGGTTTGGGGGGGGGGGCTCTGTAGGGTGCCCCAGTGCCTGGTTTGGGGGGGGCTGTGGGGGGTGCCCCAGTCCCTGGTTTGGGGGAGGCTCTGTGGGGTGCCCCAATGCCTGGTTTGGGGGAGGCTCTGTAGGGTGTCCCAGTGCCTGGTTTGGGGGGGCTGTGGGGGGTGCCCCAGTGCCTGGTTTGGGGGGGCTGTGGGGGGTGCCCCAGTGCCTGGTTTGGGGGAGGCTCTGTAGGGTGTCCCAGTGCCTGGTTTGGGGGAGGCTCTGTAGGGTGCCCCAGTCTCTGGTTTGGGGGAGGCTCTGTGGGGTGCCCCAGTCTCTGGTTTGGGGGAGGCTCTGTGGGGTGCCCCAGTGCCTGGTTTGGGGGGGGGCTCTGTAGGGTGCCCCAGTGCCTGGTTTGGGGGAGGCTCTGTGGGGTGCCCCAGTGCCTGGTTTGGGGGGGGGGGCTCTGTAGGGTGCCCCAGTGCCTGGTTTGGGCGGGTTGTGGGGGGTGCCCCAGTCCCTGGTTTGGGGGAGGCTCTGTGGGGTGCCCCAGTGCCTGGTTTGGGAGAGGCTCTGTGGGGTGCCCCAGTCCCTGGTTTGGGCGGGTTGTGGGGGGTGCCCCAGTGCCTGGTTTGGGGGAGGCTCTGTGGGGTGCCCCAGTGCCTGGTTTGGGGGGGACTGTGGGGGGTGCCCCGTCCCTGGTTTGGGGGGGCTCTGTAGGGTGCCCCAGTGCCTGGTTTGGGGGGGCTGTGGGGGGTGCCCCAGTGCCTGGTTTGGGGGAGGCTCTGTGGGGTGCCCCAGTCCCTGGTTTGGGGGAGTCTCTGTGGGGTGCCCCAGTGCCTGGTTTGGGGAGGCTGTGGGGGGTGCCCCAGTCCCTGATTTGGGGAGGCTCTGTGGGGTGCCCCAGTGCCTGGTTTGGGGAGGCTCTGTGGGGGGTGCCCCAGTCCCTGGTTTGGGGGAGGCTGTGGGGGGTGCCCCAGTGCCTGGTTTGGGGGAGGCTCTGTGGGGTGCCCCAGTCCCTGCTTTGGGGGAGGCTCTGTGGGGTGCCCCAGTCTCTGGTTTGGGGGGGCTCTGTGGGGTGCCCCAGTCCCTGCTTTGGGGGAGGCTCTGTGGGGTGCCCCAGTCTCTGGTTTGGGGGGGCTCTGTGGGGTGCCCCAGTCCCTGCTTTGGGGGAGGCTCTGTGGGGTGCCCCAGTCTCTGGTTTGGGGGAGGCTCTGTGGGGTGCCCCAGTCCCTGGTTTGGGCGGGTTGTGGGGGGTGCCCCAGTCCCTGGTTTGGGGGAGGCTCTGTGGGGTGCCCCAGTGCCTGGTTTGGGGGGGCTGTGGGGGGTGCCCCGTCCCTGGTTTGGGGGGGCTCTGTAGGGTGCCCCAGTGCCTGGTTTGGGGGGGCTGTGGGGGGTGCCCCAGTGCCTGGTTTGGGGGAGGCTCTGTGGGGTGCCCCAGTCCCTGGTTTGGGGGAGTCTCTGTGGGGTGCCCCAGTGCCTGGTTTGGGGAGGCTGTGGGGGGTGCCCCAGTCCCTGATTTGGGGAGGCTCTGTGGGGTGCCCCAGTGCCTGGTTTGGGGAGGCTCTGTGGGGGGTGCCCCAGTCCCTGGTTTGGGGGAGGCTGTGGGGGGTGCCCCAGTGCCTGGTTTGGGGGAGGCTCTGTGGGGTGCCCCAGTCCCTGCTTTGGGGGAGGCTCTGTGGGGTGCCCCAGTCTCTGGTTTGGGGGGGCTCTGTGGGGTGCCCCAGTCCCTGCTTTGGGGGAGGCTCTGTGGGGTGCCCCAGTCTCTGGTTTGGAGGGGCTCTGTGGGGTGCCCCAGTCCCTGCTTTGGGGGAGGCTCTGTGGGGTGCCCCAGTCTCTGGTTTGGGGGGGCTCTGTGGGGTGCCCCAGTCCCTGCTTTGGGGGGGCTCTGTGGCCTGGCATGACCCCCTGACGTGCTCTCTGCCCCAGGAATACGCGCAGTCCCGCTTGGAGGCCTACTTCCAGCAGAAGGCGCAGTGCCTGTGAGCCGCCTGCTCGCCGCGCTGCGGACACGGCCCGGCTGGAGCGGAGCAGCCTCGCCACGGGCCCAGGGCCCAGGGCCCAGCCCACGGTTACTGTTTGGGGCGAAGGCGCGGGCTGCCCGCCCCGACGGGGGGGGCTCGTCCCGTACTGCTTCTCCCCCGCCCTTGGACGGTCCCCGCTGAGCGGGTCGGCTGCAGCCCCCGGCCCCCCGCCCGGCCCCTGCTCTCGCTTCCTCTGCCGGTCCCAGCGCCCCCCTCGGCCGGGGGAGCCCCCGGGGTGGGCTGTGACCCCTGCACTCGGACCAATAAACGCCTGCACTGTCTGTCTGTCCGTCTGTCTGTCCGGCCCCAGAGCTGCGGGGACCGAACCGGGGGGGCTGGGCCGCCGGAAGGGAGGCTGGTGCCGTCAGGCCCTTTCGTGGGCGCTCACTTGGGGGAGGTGCCGCATGGCCGGACCTGCTGGGGTAGGGGCAGCCCGGCGCCGTGGGGCTCTGCTGCTGGGCCCGCGCGTGGCGCCTGGCTGGCGCGGCGTGTCCCGCTGTGGGCCCAGGGCCGCCCCACGCCCACGGCCGGCTCTGCTCCTGCTCCCCTCCCGCACGGCCAGGCGTGGCCACGGGCCCTGCTGCCTCCCCCGGCTGGGCCGTGCTGGCTCCGGGCGGCGCTGGGCAGGGCCTCGGGCGGCTCAGCTTTCCTGCCCGCTGGCTGGAGCCAAGTTAAAAATAGCTCTGCCCCCCTGCGCCCGACGGCCCAGAGCTGCCCGCCCCACTGGCCCCGGGCAGGCGAGGGCGGAGCTGGCCATGCCTCGCAGGGCTCTCTGGGGTACCCTGCGCCCCCAGGGCAGGGGCCACGGCCTCTGGGCTGCAGCCTGGCGCGCTGGGACCCGCCCCGCTCAGGCTGCCGGCAGCTGGGCTCTGGGCTGGGTCCTGGGGCTCCTGCGCGCCCTGGCCGGCTTCTTCCTGCCACCCAGCCGGAGGCCCCGCGGCCCGGCGCCCCGGCCAGAGCCCTGGGGGAGCAGCCCGGAGCGGAGGGTCTACCAGAGCCAAGGGGCGGGCCTGCCCCTCTTCACCGTCCAGACCGTCCCCTGGGCCTTCCAGGTACGCAGCCCCCAGCCCCCTCCCCCCGGCCTGCTCCCCAGGGTCCGGCGCCCCCAGCCCCCTTCCCCCTGGCCTGTGCCAGCCCCTCCCCCCGGCCTGCTCCCCGGGGCCCGGCGCCCCCAGCCCCCTTCCCCCTGGCCTGTGCCAGCCCCTCCCCCCGGCCTGCTCCCCAGGGTCCGGCGCCCCCAGCCCCCTTCCCCCTGGCCTGTGCCAGCCCCTCCCCCCGGCCTGCTCCCCAGGGCCTGGCGCCCCCAGCCCCCTCCCCCCAGCCTGCTCCCCAGGGTCCGGCGCCCCCAGCCCCCTTCCCCCTGGCCTGTGCCAGCCCCTCCCCCCGGCCTGCTCCCCGGGGCCCGGCGCCCCCAGCCCCCTTCCCCCTGGCCTGTGCCAGCCCCTCCCCCCGGCCTGCTCCCCAGGGTCCGGCGCCCCCAGCCCCCTCCCCCTGGCCTGTGCCAGCCCCTCCCCGTGGCCTGCTCCCCGGGGCCCAGCGCCCCCAGCCCCCTTCCCCCTGGCCTGTGCCAGCCCCTCCCCCCGGCCTGCTTCCCGGGGCCCGGCGCCCCCAGCCCCCCTCCCCCTGGCCTGTGCCGGCCCCTCTCCCCGGCCTGCTCCCCGGGGCCCAGCGCCCACAGGGCCCCTCCCCCTGGCCTGTGCCGGCCCCTCCCCCCGGCCTGCTCCCCGGTGCCCCCAGCCCCCCTCCCCCTGGCCTGTGCCGGCCCCTCCCCCCGGCCTGCTCCCCGGTGCCCCCAGCCCCCCTCCCCCTGGCCTGTGCCGGCCCCTCCCCCTGGCCTGCTCCCTGGCGCCCCCAGCCCCCCTCCCCCTGGCCTGTGCCAGCCCCTCCCCCCGGCCTGCTCCCCGGGGCCCGGCGCCCCCTTCCCCCTGGCCTGTGCCAGCCCCTCCCCCTGGCCTGCTCCCCGGGGCCCGGCGCCCACAGGGCCCCTTCCCGGCTGTCACGGCGCAGGATTCGTGCCCCCCAGGGCTGGGCTGTTACCCCGCAGGGGCCCTGCTCCGGCTGTCGCGGGGGGAGCCCGGTGTCCCGCAGAGCGGTGCAGTCTGGACTGCGGGCGCCCCTGCCCCGGGTCAGGCTGGCTCCAGAGGGGCCCCTGAGCGCTGAGGAGCCGGGCCGGGCTCGGTGGCTGTGGCCATTGCTGTGCGGCGGGGCCCTGTGCTCGGGACTCCCCAGCGCCCGGAGCCGGTGCGCCAGGGTCTCGGCCCTCGGGCTGCCTGCGTAGCCGCGCCCGGGCCCCTCCCGGAGGGGCTGAGATGGAGCCCGCGCTCCTGGGGTCACTGCCCCAGCACATGGGTCCCCTTGGCCTCCCGCAGCCCCCGAGAGCAGGCTCAGCCCCAGGGGCCTGGCAGCAGCGGGGGCTCGGGGCAGGTTCGCAGCCCAGCTCTCGGTGCCCGCAGGTGGAGCTGGCCCGGCTGGCGGAGGAGAGCGCCTATTTCGGGGCGCTGGCCCGCTCCCAGATGCAGGAGGCCGCGGCGGGCCGGCTGGTGCTGGAGCACGTCCCCTCGGGCGCCTTCCGCGCCATCCTGGACTTCGTCTTCCTGGGGCGCTTCGGGCTGGGGGAGGACGAGCTGCTGCCGGCCGTGCAGGCTGCCAGCTACTTGCAGGTCCCCTCCTTCCTGGAGCGCTGCTGGCTGGCCCTGCGCCCCCGCCTGCGCCCCCACAACTGCCTGGCCTACCTGCGCTTCGCCGAGGCCGTCGGCTGCCCCGAGATGCGGGCCGAGCTGTGCGGCTACCTGAGCACCCAGCTCCTGGAGCTGGCGCCCGTCACGGGGCAGCTGGGCCCGGCGCTGCAGGGGGAGCTGGCCCGGCTCCGGACCCGCGGCCCCCCACGGCTGTGTGTGCTCCGCAAGGAGAACCTCGGGGCCCCGGCCCCCCCCGGCGAGGAGCCCCCGCGGGGCCTCTACTGCCTCGCCCCGGGCCAGGGGGGCGCCTGGCGCCAGGCCTCCCGCCTGCCCTTCCGGGCCCACAAGTGGAGCTTCAGCACCGCCCAGCTCCTCAACTACCTGTTCCTCGTCGGCGGCTACCGGGAGCGCCGCGGGGCCCGCGGGTTCGCCTTCCGCATGGCGGCCTTCCGCTACAACCCGCTGGCCGGCAGCTGGCAGCCCACCGCCCCCCCGCTCAAGGTCAGTGCCTGGCGCCCCCCCGCCCACCGCCCCCCCGCTCAAGGTCAGTGCCTGGCGCCCCCCCGCCCACCGCCCCCCCCGCTCAAGGTCAGTGCCTGGCGCCCCCCCCACCGCCCCCCCCGCTCAAGGTCAGTGCCTGGCGCCCGCCCCCCGCCCCCCTGCTCAAGGTCAGTGCCTGGCGCCCCCCCCCCCGCCGCCCCCCTGCTCAAGGTCAGTGCCTGGCGCCCCCCCCACCGCCCCCCCGCTCAAGGTCAGTGCCTGGCGCCCCCCCCCACCGCCCCCCCGCTCAAGGTCAGTGCCTGGCGCCCCCCCCCCACCGCCCCCCCCGCTCAAGGTCAGTGCCTGGCGCCCCCCCGCCCGCCGCCCCCCCGCTCAAGGTCAGTGCCTGGCGCCCCCCCCACCGCCCTCCCGCTCAAGGTCAGTGCCTGGCGCCCCCCCCACCGCCCCCCCGCTCAAGGTCAGTGCCTGGCGCCCCCCCCCCCCGCCCCCCTGCTCAAGGTCAGTGCCTGGCGCCCCCCCCACCGCCCCCCCGCTCAAGGTCAGTGCCTGGCGCCCCCCCCACCGCCCCCCCGCTCAAGGTCAGTGCCTGGTGCCACCCCTGCCGCCCCCCCGCTCAAGGTCAGTGCCTGGCGCCCCCCCCCACCGCCCCCCCGCTCAAGGTCAGTGCCTGGCGCCCCCCCCCACCGCCCCCCCGCTCAAGGTCAGTGCCTGGCGCCCCCCCCCACCGCCCCCCCCGCTCAAGGTCAGTGCCTGGCGCCCCCCGGCCCACCGCCCCCCCGCTCAAGGTCAGTGCCTGGCGCCCCCCGGCCCACCGCCCACCGCCCCCCCCGCTCAAGGTCAGTGCCTGGCGCCCCCCCCACCGCCCCCCCGCTCAAGGTCAGTGCCTGGCGCCCCCCCCACCGCCCCCCCGCTCAAGGTCAGTGCCTGGCGCCCCCCCGCCCACCGCCCCCCCCGCTCAAGGTCAGTGCCTGGCGCCCCCCCGCCCACCGCCCCCCCGCTCAAGGTCAGTGCCTGGCGCCCCCCCCACCGCCCCCCCGCTCAAGGTCAGTGTCTGGCGCCCCCCCCACCGCCCCCCCGCTCAAGGTCAGTGCCTGGCGCCCCCCCCCACCCCCCCGCTCAAGGTCAGTGCCTGGCGCCCCCGCCCACCCCCCCCCGCTCAAGGTCAGTGCCTGGCGCCCCCCCCACCGCCCCCCCGCTCAAGGTCAGTGCCTGGCGCTCCCCCCCACCGCCCCACCGCTCAAGGTCAGTGCCTGGCGCCCCCCCCACCGCCCCCCCGCTCAAGGTCAGTGCCTGGCGCCCCCCCGCCCACCGCCCCCCCGCTCAAGGTCAGTGCCTGGCGCCCCCCCCCACCGCCCCCCGCTCAAGGTCAGTGCCTGGCGCCCCCCCGCCCGGCGCCCCCCTGCTCAAGGTCAGTGCCTGGCGCCCCCCCGCCCACCGCCCCCCCGCTCAAGGTCAGTGCCTGGCGCCCCCCCGCCCGGCGCCCCCCTGCTCAAGGTCAGTGCCTGGCGCCCCCCCCACCGCCCCCCCGCTCAAGGTCAGTGCCTGGCGCCCCCCCGCCCGGCGCCCCCCTGCTCAAGGTCAGTGCCTGGCGCCCCCCCGCCCGCCGCCCCCCTGCTCAAGGTCAGTGCCTGGCGCCCCCCCCGCCCACCGCCCCCCCGCTCAAGGTCAGTGCCTGGCGCCCCCCCGCCCGGCGCCCCCCTGCTCAAGGTCAGTGCCTGGCGCCCCCCCGGTACTTCACCGCCCGCTGCCTCGGCCTCCCTTCTCTCTCTGCCCTTGGCACTCGCAGCCGGAGGGGATATGGGGCTGGCTGCCCCTGGCTTCGGCCTCCCCAGGCCATGCTCTCAGTCTAGGACCCCCAGGCCGCGCGCTGCTCCCCCAGCTGGCGCCGGAGGGCTGCCCCAGGGCCAGCGGGGGGCCAGCCGTGACGGCCCAGTGCCCCTGTCCCCGCAGCGCCGGCGGCACTTCAGCATGGCGGTGGTGGAGCAGCGGATTTACGCCATCGGGGGCTGGTACCTGGACACGCTGCTGGCGCCGGACAGCGGCACGGCTCTGTACGCGGCCGTGGAGCGCTACGACCCCTGGGCTGACGCGTGGGCCTTCGTCTCCTCCCTGCCCCTCACCGACTTCACCTTCGCCGTCTCGCTGGCCCACGACCTGCCGCTCTGCACGGCCCACGCCGGCAGCATCTATGCCCTGGGCAGCGTGGCCCACACGGGCGAGAAGCTGCTGCTGCGCTATGACGTGAGGGCAGGTGAGCGGAGCCGGCGCCTGGCGCTGCCTGGGCAGGGACACAGGACCCTGCCGGTCCTGCTCCTCCACGCACCCGGCCGCTGGACCCAGGGGCCAGGCCACAGATCCCCAGCGCAGTGGGGTGGTAGCCGCTCTGTTCGCTTCCCGCGGTCCTGTGCTGCTCTGGTGGGACGCTGCGTGCCTCAGTTTCCCTGTGACTCACGGAGAGGAGGCTGCCCCCTTCCCAGCGTACTCACACGGGCTCAGGCTGTCCTGTAACCTGCGCCTGGGGCAGGTGACCAAAGGAGGGGTCCCTCGCTCTTGTGCTCTCCCTGTCGGCCACGTGTCTCACGGCGTGTCCCACACGTTCTAGTGTTCCTCCTGTGTCGGCCACATGTCTCACGGCGTGTCCCTCACGTTCTAGTGCTCTCCCTGTCGGCCACATGTCTCACGGCGTGTCCCTCACGTTCTAGTGTTCCTCCTGTGTCGGCCACGTGTCTCACGGCGTGTCCCTCACGTTCTAGTGCTCGTCCTGTGTCGGCCACGTGTCTCACGGCGTGTCCCACACACTCTAGTGCTCTCCCTGTCGGCCACGTGTCTCACGGCGTGTCCCA
Organism: Pelodiscus sinensis; assembly: GCF_049634645.1. Lineage (NCBI taxonomy): Eukaryota > Metazoa > Chordata > Testudines > Trionychidae > Pelodiscus > Pelodiscus sinensis. Next base: position 128,076 of record NW_027465922.1, read on the forward strand.
CATGCTCTAGTGTTCCTCCTGTGTCGGCCACGTGTCTCACGGCGTGTCCCTCACGTTCTAGTGTTCCTCCTGTGCCGGCCACGTGTCTCACGGCGTGTCCCTCACGTTCTAGTGCTCCTCCTGTGTCGGCCACGTGTCTCACGGCGTGTCCCACACGCTCTAGTGTTCCTCCTGTGCCGGCCACGTGTCTCACGGCGTGTCCCTCACGTTCTAGTGTTCCTCCTGTGTCGGCCACGTGTCTCACGGCGTGTCCCTCACGTTCTAGTGTTCCTCCTGTGTCGGCCACATGTCTCACGGCGTGTCCCACACGCTCTAGTGCTCCTCCTGTGCCGGCCACGTGTCTCACGGCGTGTCCCTCACGTTCTAGTGCTCATCCTGTGCCGGCCACGTGTCTCACAGCGTGTCCCTCACGTTCTAGTGCTCGTCCTGTGCCGGCCACGTGTCTCACGGCGTGTCCCACACACTCTAGTGCTCTCCCTGTCAGCCACGTGTCTCACGGCGTGTCCCTCACGTTCTAGTGTTCCTCCTGTGTCGGCCACGTGTCTCACGGCGTGTCCCTCACGTTCTAGTGCTCGTCCTGTGCCGGCCACGTGTCTCACGGCGTGTCCCACATGCTCTAGTGCTCGTCCTGTGCCGGCCACGTGTCTCCCTGTCATGGGATGTGGGGGAGTCCCCAGCCCTGCACCCCACCCGCAGCCAGATGGGACTCTCAGGCGGCAGGTAGAAGAGAAGGTTTCCTGGTTGGGGACACGGCGCAGCGCAGACCTGTTGTTACAGGAACCAGGTGCAGTTGGTACGACCCATCCTGGATAAAGAGGGGCTCAGAGCCCTGCCCCCCAAGCCAGCAAAAAGCTCCCCTCACCACCCCGCAGCAACTGGGCTCAGGCCTCTAGGCAGCCCCGCCCCACCCTTTGTCCTGCTTCCTGCGCCCCAGGTGTTATCTGCTGTCACCTGGTCCTCAGGCTGTGAGACTTCCCCAGTGCGTCCTGCCCAGCTGTGACGGCGCATTGGGGTCCCCCGTCTATCTGGGGTAGAGACCCCCAAGCAGTTTTCCTCCTGTCTTGGGCCTTCCCGCCCCTCTGGCAGGAGTCACAGGACCGGCAGTACCGCTGCACGGCTGTAAAGATTCCCGGCCAATAGAAGTGTTGGAGCAGCCTCAGCCGGGTGCTCCGGATCCCCCGGTGGCCCCCAACGGGGACATCGTGGGCCAAATACAGCAGCTTGAGACGATACTTTCAGGGGACGACCAGCTGCCGCTGGACCCCCCATGCCTTCGCCTTCCTGGGGGGAAGCCATTCACGGAACAGGAGTCCACGCTCCCGCAGGAATCTCTCCTGGCCACCTCTCCCCCGGGGCTGAGCTGCACGGAGGCCAGCCTGGTCCCTCAGCCTCTGCAAGGAGGGGTCTGCCTGCACCTCCGCCTGGAATTCAGCTGCTGAGGCAGGGATCGGGACCTGTTCCCCACCTCTGCCTAGGTCCGGAGTCCCAGCCTGGCTGGACCCCGTGTCCACTGTGATGGTACCTCAAGGACCTTGTCGGGAGGCCTCCCCTAGATCCAGGTTGCCAGCCCCCCGCTGGCTCTGGCTCCGGGCGGTGACTAGACCCCGCTGGGATTCATGGGGCCACTCCTCTAGGTCATTCCCCATCAGCACCTCGGTGGGCAAGTGCGGGTGCACCCCCACTTCCTTGAGGCCTTCCTTCGCCCCCCATTTCAGATGCACCCTGGCTACAGGCACCTTAAACGGGGACCCGTCTATGCCCTTCAGGGTCAGCTGGGTGTGGGGTAGTATCCGGTCTGGGGCCACTATGTCGGATCGGGCCAGAGTCACCTCCGCCCCCGTGTCCCAGAAGCCCGTCACCTTCCTACCATCCACCTCCAGGGGTATGAGGCACTCGCTCCGCAGGGGCCGTCCTGCCCCCACCCGGTACATGGAGAAATCCGCCTCCCGAGGGTCAGACCTCCCAGGGGAGGTGCACTGAGCACCCTTCCCCTCTCTCTGAGCTGAGGTTTGCCTGCCAGCCCCTGCCTCTGGGGCAGCCTGCCCTTCCTCCCGCCCCAGCCAGTTAACCCTGGAAAGTCCCCGGTCCTGGGACCTGGTGCACTGAGCCCTCTTGTGGCCTTTTTGCCCACAGCGCTGGCAAGTTAGGCTTTGGGCTGTCTCTGTCCAGGCCCTGGCTGGTTCTCTGGGGCACAGACGACCTGTTCCTTGGTCTCGCCCCGTAGTTGACTCCCTCCGTCGCTCAGCCGAGATCCGGTCTCTGCGCGGTTCCCTTTCTCTCCAGGACTCCCGTTCACACCCGGACCGGCTCTCCGTGAACTCGTCCGCCAGTCTCCTGGCCTCCTGGGGGTTCTCTGGTCTCCGGTCCTTGAGCCACAGCCTCAGTTTGGGTGGGCACTGTGACGGACCGGGCCGTGTCTGGGCACAGCTGAGGGCGTCCGCTCAGGGCGAATTGCTCAAATCCGGGGCTCCTTACAGCTCCCCGACTGGTGACCTCTCCAAACAGGCCACAAACCAGTCCCACAGAGCGCTTCATCTGCCTGCCTGAAGCCTCCCGAGCAAAACTCCTCCGACGCCCCAGCAATATCCGTGCCCCAGATGGCCCCGGGCCTCATACACAGGTGGGGGGTCCTAGCACCCAATCCCACCTACCCCGAACAAGTTCTGTCCGGTTCCAAGAAACCAGCCACAGATCCCTGGTCAATTTACCCTCTGGACCTTACCCACAAATCACGCTGGGCCAATCCTTTAGAATCTATATCTAAAGGTTTATTATCACAAGAAAGAAAAGCCTGAGAGTGAGGTTATTAAAGTACAGTACGTTACATGCACCGAATCTCCCAGTTCTCGATGCAGGCTCTAGCAGAGATGTTGCAGCTGCTGGTTTAAAAGTTCTTATTGCACATCCTACGATCAGGATGGGTTCACAGGTCTTCCGGGCTCTTCAATCCCTGCAGTGCTGCCTCTGGGATGAAGTGCTGAGCTGAGAACAAAATGACATCCACCACATGGCCTCTTTTATCCCCTTCCTGGCCTCTTCTGGTCTCAGCCGGTCACCTGGTCCTCAGCCTCTCTCTGCTGGCAGCTCTTGGGTCTCCGCCCTCATGCTTTAGGTGTGTCTTTGGGCCATCAAGGGCCATTGTTCCACAGGGCTTCACTACTCAGCCTGTCCATAGCCATGCTCAACCACATTCACAGAGGGTATGTCTACACTACCCCGCTAGTTCGAACTAGCGGGGTAATGTATGCATACCGCACTTGCTAATGAAGCCCGGGATTTGAATTTCCCGGGCTTCATTAGCATAAGCGGGGAGCCGCCATTTTTAAATCCCCGCTGCTTCGAACCCCGTGTAGCGCGGCTACACGGGGCTCGAACTAGGTAGTTCGGACTAGGGTGCCTATTCCGAACTACCGGTACACCTCGTTTCACGAGGAGTACCGGTAGTTCGGAATAGGACCCTAGTCCGAACTACCTAGTTCGAGCCCCGTGTAGCCGCGCTACACGGGGTTCGAAGCAGCGGGGATTTAAAAATGGCGGCTCCCCGCTTATGCTAATGAAGCCCGGGAAATTCAAATCCCGGGCTTCATTAGCAAGTGCGGTATGCATACATTACCCCGCTAGTTCGAACTAGCGGGGTAGTGTAGACATACCCAGAAATATTCAGCTTCCACACAGATTACAGATCTACACACACAGACATTATACACTCACATAAACAGTGTACACAGGATCAGAAAACAACAAGCTCCCATTCAATACCCCACATGGCTCCCTTTCATACCAATTTCTAGGGCCAACACCCCCACCTAGGGGTGCAGCAGCAATCTGGCTGCTTCCCTTCATTTCGGTAATGTGACATCCCCAACGCAAAATTGATGCAGGAAGTGATGCCAGTAACATCACTGAGGGCATCACAGGCCTCCCCAACCAAAATGGTGGCGTGCCTCAGTTTCCCTTCTCATACAGGACCTTCTGGCGGGAACCCTTTTTGTCCTGTAAGAAGTTCCAAGAGCAGTTACAAGTTTTAACCACGAAATAGCAACATCACAATGTCCCCTTACATACCGTCTGTCGTTTGGTACATCTCCAGACAGATTACATGGTATTTTCATAAGCTCATGCACACTGTATACCGTTACAATTCTCTGCCACAATAATACATTGGTTACAAGAATTAACATCAGTAACAAGAACAATCCTATACCAGGTGTGACAGGCATGCTTCATAGAACTGCTCCATCAGGACCAGCTTGAGCAGCTCCTCTGCGGTCTGGGCTCCGACTCCAGACACCCACTTGCGGCAGTATTGCGCCAGGAGGGAGGCCAGATCCACATAGGTCTCCCGTGGCCCTTTCTGCACCCCCTGGAACTTCTTCCTGTACCTCTCGGGGGTCAGCCCGAACTTGTGCAGCAGGGCCTCCTTGACTCGGTTGTAATCCCCTGGCTGTAGGTCCTCCAGCTGACTGAGCACTCCGGCCGCCTCCTGGCTCAGTGCGGGGACGAGCTCCTGCAGCCAGTCAGCTGGGGGGACCCGTTGCAGTCCATAGGCCCTCTCAAAGGCACTGAGGAACCCGTCTATGTCGCCCATGTCCTTCAATTGGGCCATCACGAGCCTCTCCAAGCGTCTGGCAGTCCCGGGACCCTGGGGCCCATCCACTCTTGGCACAGCCGGTGCCCCGCCGGTTCTCCTCTCTGCCATGGCCAACTCATGCTGTCGCTGCCTCTCTCGATCCTGGCGGTCCCTCTCTCGGTCCTGGCGGTCCCTCTCTCAATCTTGGTGCTCCTTCTCTCGGTCCTCTACTTCCAATTCCTTGATCCGCGGCTGGATCTCCAGCCGCCGCAGCTCTGGTGTGCTGGCCCCTGCCCTAGATAGGCTACGGCTTGCAGGCCTCCTGGGGGAAGCTGTCTCATCTCTCCGTTGGGTTCCAGCGCTCCTCCCCCTCTCTGAGCCTGACACACTCTCAGGGGGGGTCTGGCTGCTCCCCCTGGGGACAAGATCCTGGCCCCGTGGCTGGTCATTCTCTTCCAGCTGGGCAATCAGCTGGGCCTTGGCTGCTTTCCGCACAGGCAAGCCCCTCTCTCTGCACAGCCCCACCAGCTCTGCCTTCAAGAGTCGGGCGTAGGCCATCTGCCCGCTGGTCCCCTCGGTGCAGACTCACCAGTCTAGTGCTGCAGCGCCCCACGATTCCCAGGAACCGCTTCGCTCTGTCTCCAGCACGCCTGGCTCCAGGGCTCTTGCTTCTACGGCGCCTTGTCGCTCGCCGCTGGGAGCCCCATCCACGGGTTGCAGTGCATCCCACTCCTGACACCAGTGTGACGGCGCGTTGGGGTCTCTCGTCTCCTGCACCCCAAAATGGCACAAACAGACTGCACCAGCCAGTAGAACAGAGGTGGTTTATTGCTTCTCCAGTATACAGCACAGCACAGATGTCATCAGGTTACAGGGCAGGCCTAGGATGCCTCAGCCCCCCATATGGGGCAGGGGTCTCGGCTTCTAAACCCCCCAGCCTGTTGCTGAGGCTGCTTCCTCCGTGCTCCCAGACAGAAACTAACTAACCCTCTTCCAGCCCTGCCCCCCAGCCAGGGCAGCATCCACCTTCCTTTGTTCCTCTCCATGGGGGGTGGCTGGTCAGACCGGTTGAGAGATCCCTTTGCATAATGACCCATCCCTGTCCTTCTGGGCTGTGGTATCGGCGGCAGCCAGTGGGGTTACCACAGACCCATAGAAACAAGCAAGTTCCCCCCCACTACGTCACACCAGCCTCCCTCTCCTCATGTGGACAGTGCTGCAGTGCCAGGGGAAACTGAGGCACACGCATACAGAGCGTTACTACAGAACAGCACAGGCCAGTAGAATCCCGCGTAGCACGACAGAGCGATCAGAGTGCGCACACAATGGAGCGAGTATAGTCCCTGCTACGCCTGCCCCGGCCGTGCCCCCTGGGACTGAGGGGGGAGGCCCCGGGCGGGGCTGGGGCCAGGGCTGGGCAGGGTGAGGCCAGGAGCTGGGGCTGGGGGCGACCGAGGGTGCGGGTGGGGCTCGGCAGGCCTGGCCAGGATTGGGTGGGGCCGGGATGGGGGTGGGCAGGGGCAGGGCGAGGCCGGGGATGGGACCAGGCAACCCCCCGCCCCACCCCCCCCACTCTCGTTGCAGACACGTGGCAGGAGCTGCTCCCGACGCTGACGCGGGCTGACGCCGACCTGCCTTGCCTCTATTTCCTGGGGGGCGCGGAGCCGCTCTACGTGCTGGGGGGCAACTTCCGGGAGAACGTGCTGATCCCCTTCAGCCCCACGGCCCGGCGCTGGGGCCCGGCGCGCAGCCTGCCCAAGTGCAGCCTGGCAGGGCAGGGCGCGGCCCTGGGGCAGCTGCCTCTTCATGGCGGCGCCGGAGCTGGGCTCGCTGCTGGCGCTGGAGCTGGGCTCGCTGGACTGCTGGCCGCTGCCCGCCCCACCCTTCCCCCTCGCCTACGAGGCCCTCTTCTTCCTGCACTTCCCGGGCGGGGAGCAGGAGGGCGAGCGGGGGCAGGTGGGGGCCACAGGGCCCGGAGCCAGCAGGGGCAGTGAGAGTGGCCCCCCCAGCTGGCTGGGCTGGTAGCGCCATTGGGAGCCCAGCAGGGGGGCCGTGCGGGTCGTGGCTGGTTCCTGGCGCAGCAGCCGGGGGCGCGCGGGCCAAGCTGAGGGCAGAGGGCATGTGGGTCTGGGGCCTCCCCGGCAGTGGGGGCGTGCGGGGCTGGGGGCTCCCCGGCAGTGGGGCGCGGGCGGGGCTGGGGGCTCCCGGCAGTGGGGGGCGTGTGGATCTGGGGGCTCCCCGGCAGTGGGGGCGTGCGGGGCTGGGGGCTCCCCGGCAGTGGGGCGTGGGCGGGGCTGGGGGCTCCCCGGCAGTGGGGGCGTGCGGGGCTGGGGGCTCCCCGGCAGTGGGGCGCGGGCGGGGCTGGGGGCTCCCCGGCTGGGGGCGCGGGCGGGGCTGGGGGCTCCCCGGCAGTGGGGGCGGGCGGGGCTGGGGGCTCCCCGGCAGTGGGGCGCGGGCAGGGCTGGGGGCTCCCCGGCAGTGGGGGCAGGCGGGGCTGGGGGCTCCCCGGCAGTGGGGGCGTGCGGGGCTGGGGGCTCCCCGGCAGTGGGGGCGTGCGGGGCTGGGGGCTCCCCGGCAGTGGGGCGCGGGCGGGGCTGGGGGCTCCCCGGCAGTGGGGGTGGGCGGAGCTGGGGGCTCCCCGGCAGTGGGGGCGGGCGGGGCTGGGGCTCCCCGGCAGGGGGCGCGGGCGGGGCTGGGGGCTCCCCGGCGCTGGGGGCTCCCCGGCAGTGGGGGCGTGTGGCGGGGCTGGGGGCTCCCTGGCAGGGGGCGGGCGGGGGTGGGGGCTCCCCGGCAGTGGGGGCGTGCGGGGCTGGGGGCTCCTGGCAGGGGGGGCGGGCGGGGCTGGGGGCTCCCCGGCAGGGGGGGCGGGCGGGGGCTGGGGGCTCCCCGGCAGTGGGGCGCGGGCGGGGCTAGGGGCTCCCTGGCAGGGGGCGGGCGGGGGGTGGGGGCTCCCCGGCAGTGGGGGCGTGCGGGGCTGGGGGCTCCCCGGCAGTGGGGGCGGGCGGGGCTGGGGGCTCCCTGGCAGGGGGCGGGCGGGGCTGGGGGCTCCCCGGCAGGGGGCGCGGGCGGGGCTGGGGGCTCCCCGGCAGGGGGGACGGGCGGAGCTGGGGGCTCCCCGGCAGTGGGGGCGGGCGGAGCTGGGGGCTCCCCGCAGTGGGGGCGGGCGGAGCTGGGGGCTCCCCGGCAGTGGGGGGCGGGCGGGGCTGGGGGCTCCCCGGCAGGGGGCGCGGGCGGGGCTGGGGGCTCCCCGGCGCTGGGGGCTCCCCGGCAGTGGGGGCGTGCGGGGCTGGGGGCTCCCTGGCAGGGGGCGGGCGGGGCTGGGGGCTCCCCGGCAGTGGGGGCGGGCGGGGCTGGGGCTCCCCGGCGCTGGGGGCTCCCCGGCAGTGGGGGGCGTGCGGGGCTGGGGGCTCCCCGGCAGGGGGGGCGGGCGGGGCTGGGGGCTCCCCGGCAGGGGGGACGGGCGGAGCTGGGGGCTCCCCGGCAGTGGGGGCGGGCGGGGCTGGGGGCTCCCCGGCGGGTGGAGCGGACAATGCTGGGGCGGCTGTGCGGCTGGCCTAGGCAGGGGCACCAGAGCGCACGGTGTGCGAGGTGGGGGGGTGTGTGGGCTGAGGCAGGGGGGTGCTTGGTGCCTGCTCTGGGGAGGGGGAGGCCAGGGCGGGTGTGTGGGAGTCTCACTGTGATGCCTGACAATAAACCAGCCCCTGGAGGGCCCTGGTGAGCGGAGCCCGTGTGTGGAGTGACTGGGGACTCGGGAAGGGGAAACTGAGGCAGGCCTACCTGCCATGCTGCAGCCGCTGCAGGAGGGTGCCGAGGGCAGTGGCTGCTCTGTGACCCCCCAATGCCCCTCCCCGCAAGGGAGGGAAGGGCCCCGCTGCCCCCCGGCTCGTGCGCTGCCCGGGGGCTGGGGCTGGCGCCTGAGCGGCAGGGCCTGAGTGGGAGCCGGGAGGGGCTGGGCAGGGTCCGATTGCAGCTGCCATGTAGGGTGGCAGGGATCCTGTTACAGGCAGCGGGAGCGGAGCCGCCCGGGAGGCCGCGCAGGGGCCAAGGACGCAGGACGCACCGTGCCGGGGCTCTGCCAGGGGCGGACGTGGCGCTGTCTCCCGGATCTTCGGCACCCGCTGAGCAGGTACCAGCCTCCGTGGGCAGGGCCGGGCCGGGCGTGGGGCTGGCTGGGTTCTGCGCCTGGGGGCCTGTCAGGACACGGCGGCACTTTGCCTCAGTTGGCCGCCAGCCAGCTCCCCTGCGGTCCTAGCTGCTCGCCGGGGTGCTCGTTGGCCTGTTCCTGGCCAGGCGGCCCCACCCCCACGCTGGTGCTTGGCATGTCCCCGGCGTGTTGCCTCTTGCCCTCCGCATGTCCTTGGCGTGTTGGGATGTGTCGTCCCCTTGTGCGGCTCGCTGGGCCTCGGCTGGGCGGGGGGGCCGATGGGGTGCCGGCCGGTGCCCTCTCCTTGCAGCTGCCCAGCCGTTGTGGGGCCGGGGGCTGGGTATGTCGGTGTTGGGGTGCACCCGCCCTGCGGCTGGGGGCTCCCTCGAGGGGCTCGTCCCTCGCTGGGTCCCTTTGCCTCTCGGGCTTGTGGCTGTCGCTTGGGCCTTGTTGGTTCCTCGGCCTGTGGCCCCCAGGAAGGTCCCTGAGCAGAGGCCCCCACTTCTAGGGACGGGGACCCCGGCTCTCGCCTCCTGCCACCCTCCCCCGGCCTGCGGCAGGAGAAAGCGCCTCCCAGCAGCACTGGGGAGCCAGGACGGGGGCAGGGAGCAGGCTCCCCATGAGCTGACAGCACCTCCAGCTGGGGGGCCCCAGTGTGGCGCGGGGCGGGGGGGGCCTCTCTGCTCTGTGACCCGGGTCCCCCTGCGCTGGGAGGGGAGATTCTCACCGACTCTCCCAATGTGGATTAACCCAGACACCCAGGCTCAGCCCCCAGGGAGAGACAAAGGGAGGGGCGGAGACCAGCACCTGGCTGGGGGGCAGGGCCTGGGAGGGGGGCAGTGGCTGTGGGGGAAGCATGGAGAGAAGAGGCTAAGCTGGGGCCGAGGGGCCATGGGCCCCCACCCTGGGGCGGAGGCATCCTGGCCCTGGGCCCTGTAGCCACATCCCGTCTGTGCTGGGCTGTGTCCTGAAGGAACAAGAGGGTACGTCTACACTAGCTCGTTAATTCGCCCCCGGGTGTGACGGCGCGTCGGGGTCCCCCGTTCCTGCACCCCCGTCGCAGGATCGAGAGGGGTTTAGGGGTACGTCTACACTAGCTCGTTAATTCACGCTAGGTAGGCAAATCAGGCAAGCGGAGTTGTAAATGAAGTCTGGGATTTAAATATCCCGGCTTCATTTGCATGTTCCCGTCCGGCCGCCATTTTAAATCCCCCTTAGTCCGCACGAGCTGCGCGCGGCTCCACGTGGCTGTCAGAAGTGAATCCGCCGAAGTCCTCAGTTCGGATTAACCGTTACTCCTCGTTCCACTCACTCCTCATCGCACGAGGAGCAGCCGTTAATCCGGACTGAGGACTTCGGTGGGATTAACTCTAACCGGCCGCGTGGAGCCGCGCGCAGCTCGTTCCGACTAAGGGGGATTTAAAAATGGCGGCTGGACGGGAACATGCAGGAGAGCTGCCCCGGGCCTGGCAGGGCTGCCCCCCACCCTGTGCCGGGGAGGGGCAGAGCTGGGGAGCCCCCGAGGCTCCAAGCACCTGCACAGGGCAGATCGGGGCAGGCTCGGCCCTTGGAGTGGGGCTGCCCCGTCGGCTCCCCAGAGAGGCTTTGGGGTCCCCATGTGCTGGGGACCCACGGTTCTAAGTGTCTGGCCCAGAGGCCTGTGCCCAGGCAGAGGGGGCTGGAAGCTGCTGGCTCTGTGCAGCCCCATGGCTGGCGCTCAGATGTTTGCATGGGATGGGGGGGCGGGGCCTGGGATGGGGGGCGGGGCCTGGGCTGCAGGCGCCAAAAGCTGCTCCTCTGTGTGACCAAAAGGCACACGACGCTCGTCCCTGAGCCTGGCCGCGTCCGTGTGTCCGTCTGCAGCTGGCATGACAGTCCTGGGGGAGCGGGTGTCCGTGTGTCCGTCTGCAGCCCGGGGGGTGGGTGTCTGTGTGTCTGTCTGTAGCCCGGGGGGTGGGTGTCTGTGTGTCTGTCTGCAGCCCGGGGGGTGGGTGTCTGTGTGTCTGTCTGCAGCCCGGCGGAGCGGGTGTCCGTGTGTCCGTCTGCAGCCCGGCGGAGCGGGTGTCCGTGTGTCCGTCTGCAGCCCGGCGGAGCGGGTGTCCGTGTGTCCGACTGCAGCCTGGCGGAGCGGGTGTCCGTGTGTCCGTCTGTAGCCCGGCGGAGCGGGTGTCCGTGTGTCCGTCTGTAGCCCGGCAGAGCGGGTGTCCGTGTGTCCGACTGCAGCCTGGCGGAGCGGGTGTCCGTGTGTCCGTCTGTAGCCCGGCGGAGCGGGTGTCCGTGTGTCCGTCTGTAGCCCGGCGGAGCGGGTGTCCGTGTGTCCGTCTGTAGCCCGGCGGAGCGGGTGTCCGCGGCCGGCTGTGTCTCGGAGCAGCCGGGAGCCGCAGGGAGGAAACCGGGCGGCTCTGACCCTTCCCTCACTGGGCCTGTTGCCAGCCTCGTGATGGAAACGGCTCTGGAGCGCAGCCCAGCTGCCGCCGGCGTGAGGTGACCGCTGGCCCCGGCCCAGCCACTGTCAGGCCTGAGCGGCAGTAGGGGTGGGGCGCCGTGGGGCAGGGGCCCTAGAGCTGGGCCGTGCCAGCGTCTGCAGTCTGTGGCATGCTCCAGCCATTAGAGCATCTCTGGGGCAGCCTTCCCCATGCCAGCCCCATGGGGACAGGGCCTGCGACCCACTGCCTCTGAGACTAGACGTCTGGGGCCCAGCCCCCCGGCTCCACCCCAGAGCCTGGACCTCGGCCAGGACCCGACCCCTCAGCCGGTGTCTGCAGCGCGTCCGGAGGGAACTCCCGGCACCAGACCCCCTCGTGCCAGGCTGCTGTGGGAGCCGGCGTGGTGCCCTCGTTCTCTGCCCCCGGCTGGGGGTGGGCCCAGGTGTCCCGCAGCCACTGGCTCGGCCTTGGCCCCAGCTCTGTCCATGGGCCAGCCCATGCCGGGGTGAGCCACGCTGCCTCCCCGCCGGCTGAGAGGGCCCCCGCCGGCGAGCCCCACCGAGCCGGACCCCGACGCAGGCGTGGCCCCCGAGGGCCCCCCGCCGGCGAGCCCCACCGAGCCAGACCCCGACGCAGGCGTGTCCCCCGAGGGCCCCCCACCGGCGAGCCCCACCCAGCCGGACCCCGACGCAGGCGTGTCCCCCGAGGGTCCCCCGCCGGCGAGCCCCACCCAGCCAGACCCCGATGCAGGCATGGCCCCCGAGGGTCCCCCACCGGCGAGCCCCACCGAGCCAGACCCCGACGCAGGCGTGTCCCCCGAGGGCCCCCCGCCGGCGAGCCCCACCGAGCCAGACCCCGACGCAGGCGTGTCCCCCGAGGGCCCCCCGCCGGCGAGCCCCACCGAGCCAGACCCCGACGCAGGCATGGCCCCCGAGGGCCCCCCGCCGGCGAGCCCCACCCAGCCGGACCCCGACGCAGGCATGGCCCCCGAGGGTCCCCCGCCGGCAAGCCCCACCCAGCCGGACCCCGACGCAGGCGTGTCCCCCGAGGGTCCCCCGCCGGCGAGCCCCACCCAGCCGGACCCCGACGCAGGCGTGTCCCCCGAGGGCCCCCCGCCGGCGAGCCCCACCGAGCCAGACCCCGACGCAGGCGTGTCCCCCGAGAGCCCCCCGCCGGCGAGCCCCACCGAGCCAGACCCCGACGCAGGCGTGGCCCCCGAGGGCCCCCCGCCGGCGAGCCCCACCGAGCCAGACCCCGACGCAGGCGTGGCCCCCGAGGGTCCCCCGCCGGCGAGCCCCACCGAGCCAGACCCCGACGCAGGCATGGCCCCCGAGGGTCCCCCGCCGGCGAGCCCCACCGAGCCAGACCCCGATGCAGGCGTGGCCCCCGAGGGCCCCCCACTGGCGAGCCCCACCGAGCCGGACCCCGATGCAGGCGTGGCCCCCGAGGGCCCCCCACCGGCGAGCCCCACCCAGCCGGACCCCGATGCAGGCGTGGCCCCCGAGGGTCCCCCGCCGGCGAGCCCCACCGAGCCAGACCCCGATGCAGGCGTGGCCCCCGAGGGCCCCCCACTGGCGAGCCCCACCGAGCCGGACCCCGATGCAGGCGTGGCCCCCGAGGGCCCCCCACTGGCGAGCCCCACCGAGCCGGACCCCGATGCAGGCGTGGCCCCCGAAGGCCCCCCACCGGCGAGCCCCACCCAGCCGGACCCCGATGCAGGTGTGGCCCCCGAGGGCCCCCCACCGGCGAGCCCCACCGAGCCAGACCCCGACGCAGGCGTGGCCCCCGAGGGTCCCCCGCCGGCGAGCCCCACCGAGCCAGACCCCGACGCAGGCGTGGCCCCCGAGGGCCCCCCGCCGGCGAGCCCCACCGAGCCAGACCCCGACGCAGGCGTGGCCCCCGAGGGCCCCCCGCCGGCGAGCCCCACCGAGCCAGACCCCGACGCAGGCGTGGCCCCCGAGGGCCCCCCGCCGGCGAGCCCCACCCAGCCAGACCCCGACGCAGGCATGGCCCCCGAGGGTCCCCCGCCGGCGAGCCCCACCCAGCCGGACCCCGACGCAGGCATGGCCCCCGAGGGTCCCCCACCGGCGAGCCCCACCCAGCCAGACCCGAGGCAGGCGTGGCCCCCGAGGGTCCCCCACTGGCGAGCCCCACCCAGCCGGACCCCGATGCAGGCGTGGCCCCCGAGGTCCCCCACTGGCGAGCCCCACCCAGCCGGACCCCGATGCAGGCGTGGCCCCCGAGGGTCCCCCACTGGCGAGCCCCACCCAGCCAGACCCGATGCAGGCGTGGCCCCCGAGGGTCCCCCACTGGCGAGCCCCACCCAGCCGGACCCCGACGCAGGCATGGCCCCCGAGGGCCCCCCGCCGGCGAGCCCCACCGAGCCAGACCCCGACGCAGGCATGGCCCCCGAGGGTCCCCCGCCGGCGAGCCCCACCCAGCCAGACCCGATGCAGGCGTGTCCCCCGAGGGCCCCCGCCGGCGAGCCCCACCGAGCCGGACCCCGATGCAGGCGTGGCCCCCGAGGGTCCCCCACTGGCGAGCCCCACCCAGCCGGACCCCGATGCAGGCGTGGCCCCCGAGGGTCCCCCCACTGGCGAGCCCCACCCAGCCGGACCCCGATGCAGGCGTGGCCCCCGAGGGCCCCCCGCCGGCGAGCCCCACCCAGCCGGCCCCCGACGCAGGCGTGGCCCCCGAGGGAGCCCGGCCAAGCCGTGGGCAGGGCCTCGCCGGTGTCTCAGCCAGCGGGACGAGCGCCCGAGGGTCCGGCGTTGGGAGGACACAGAACTGTTGTTTGCAGTTGGGCAGCACTTTAGGATTTTGTCCTTTTTCCACCCAAAGGGCAGCGCCCGGCGGCCGCGCGGACGATGTTTAACCGAACGGGCGCCTGGAACGGGGGGGGGGGGGGGGCGACTCTCTTCTCTCACGGGCTCCGCCGTGGACAGAGGTTGAGACGCTGGCCGGGCCCGGCCCTCAGCCCCCCCGTTCCGCGGCGCTCGGGGAGCCCCGGGGTCCGGCTCCGTGTCGCTCCCTTGGGCAGACGCCAGGCCTGCACCCCACCGCCCTCGGCCGGCGGCTTGGAGCCCCTGGCCCCGTCAGCGTCCTGGCCAGCGTCTCCCCACGCGCCCCACTGCTCTGGGGGCTGAGCCAGACAGCAGCGTGAGGCCCGCCCCTCCCCCGCCGGGGAACCATGTAGCACGTGGGGGAAACAGAGGCAGGGAGGTCTATAACCCCAACGGCCCCTTTTTGGCGCCCCAGAGGACACTGCGCCGGGCTCCTGCATTGCCCCACTTGAAACCCTCCACGCTCCCCCACTGGGCACGAGGCCGTGGGCTGGGGCCTCTGCATGGCATGGTCGGCCTGGAGCCAGGTGCTGGTCTCGGGGGGCTGGGGATGGTGGTACCCTCTCTGGGGCAGGAGCGGGCCTGGGGTGGGGAGTACCCTGTCCAGGAGTGGAGCAGTGATGGGGTAGGAAGTGGGGGTGGGGTGGGGGTACCCTCTCTGTGGCAGGAGTGGGGCAGGAGGTGGGGCTGAGGTGGGGGTACACTCTCCGGGACAGGAGGTGGGGGTGGAGGAGCAGGACGTGGGGGTGGGGCGGGGGTACCCTCTCTGTGGCAGGGGTGGGGCAGGAGGTGGGGGTGGGGGAGCAGGAGGTGGGGGTGGGGCGGGGGTTCCCTCTATGGGGCAGGGGTGGGGCAGGAGGTGGGGTGGGGGAGCAGGAGGTGGGGGTGGGGCGGGGGTTCCCTCTATGGGGCAGAGGTGGGGCAGGAGGTGGGGGTGGGGGAGCAGGAGGTGGGGGTGGGGTGGGGGTACCCTCTCTGTGGCAGGGGTGGGGCAGGAGGTGGGGGTGGGGGAGCAGGAGGTGGGGGTGGGGCGGGGGTTCCCTCTATGGGGCAGGGGTGGGGCAGGAGGTGGGGTGGGGGAGCAGGAGGTGGGGGTGGGGCGGGGGTTCCCTCTATGGGGCAGGGGTGGGGCAGGAAGTGGGGGTGGGGGAGCAGGAGGTGGGGGTGGGGCGGGGGTTCCCTCAATGGGGCAGGGGTGGGGCGGGGTGACGCTTTCCGGGGCAGGAGGGGGGCCCCGTGGGGCTCGGGCGCGGGGGGGCCGGGCAGGCTGGGGGTTCTCTGGCAGTTGGGGCAGGACGGTTGGAATCGGTCGCCAGCGTCAGGAGGCAGGTGCCCCCGGCAGCCCCCGCGGCCCCAGCCCCCCCACATGGGGCGCTGCCCAACGCCCCAGGACAGGCCGTGGGGCAGGGATTCCTCTGGGGCGGGTGCTGAGTGGGGCGAGGGCTCTGCGGGCCCCTCGGCTCTGCCGCCCTCCCTGGCACCGGGGCCCCGTGTGTGGGTCGGAGGAGCCCGGAGCCGCCCCGTGGGGCCCGTCCCTGCCAGGGCCTTCGTGGGCCACGTGCCGGGTGCCGGGAGGAGCCGGGGTGGGAGCCCGGGGGCCCAACACCTGCTCTCTGCCCCCCAGGCAGCGCAGCCCCCACCATGGCGGAAGCGCACCAGGCCGTGGCCTTCCAGTTCACCGTGACCGACGAGGGCTTCGACGTGCGGCTGAGCGGGGAGGCGCTTCGGCACATCTACCTGGCCGGCCTCGCCTCCTGGAAGAAAACGCTTCGTCCGCATCAGGGTGAGCCGGGCCCTAGGGCAGGGAGCCAGGGGGTGCGGTGTGGGGGCACCCAGGGGTTGTGGGGGGAAGCGGTGCTGGGGGTGCAGTGTGGGGGCACCCGGGGGTTCTGGGGGAAGCGGTGCTGGGGGTGCGGTGTGGGGGCACCCGGGGGTTCTGGGGGGAAGCGGTGCTGGGGGTGTGGTGTGGGGGCACCCGGGGGTTCTGGGGGGCAGAGGTGCTGGGGGTGCGGTGCGGGGGCACCCGGGGGTTCTGGGGGGGAGCGGTGCTGGGGGTGCGGTGCGGGGGCACCCGGGGATTCTGGGGGGGAGCGGTGCTGGGGGTGCGGTGCGGGGGCACCCGGGGGTTCTGGGGGGGAGCGGTGCTGGGAGTGCGGTGCGGGGGCACCCGGGGGTTCTGGGGGGTAACGGTGCTGGGGGTGCGGTGCGGGGGCACCCGGGGGTTCTGGGGGGGAGCGGTGCTGGGAGTGCGGTGCGGGGGCACCCGGGGGTTCTGGGGGGTAACGGTGCTGGGGGTGCGGTGCGGGGGCACCCGGGGGTTCTGGGGGGGAGCGGCGCTGGGGGTGCGGTGCGGGGGCACCCGGGGGTTCTGGGGGGTAACGGTGCTGGGGGTGCGGTGCGGGGGCACCCGGGGGTTCTGGGGGGAAGCGGTGCTGGGGGTGCAGTGTGGGGGCACCCGGGGGTTCTGGGGGAAGCGGTGCTGGGGGTGCGGTGCGGGGGCACCCGGGGGTTCTGGGGGAAGCGGTGCTGGGGGTGCGGTGTGGGGGCACCCGGGGGTTCTGGGGGAAGCGGTGCTGGGGGTGCGTTGTGGGGGCACCCGGGGGTTCTGGGGGAAGCGGTGCTGGGGGTGCGGTGCGGGGGGGGGGGGGGGGGGGGGGGGGGGGGGGGGGGGGGGGGGGGGGGGGGGGGGGGGGGGGGGGGGGGGGGGGGGGGGGGGTGCGGTGCGGGGGCACCCGGGGGTTCTGGGGGGCAGTGGTGCTGGGGGTGCGGTGTTGTGGGTGCAGTTCTGGGGGTGCGGGGTGGGGGGCTGTGGTGCAGCGGGGGTGTCTGCTCTGTGACCCGGGGTCCCCACCTGGCTGCGCTGGGCTGCGATTCCCACGGACTCTCCCACACGTGGGTTTGCCCAGAGACCTCGGCCCAGCCCGGGCAGGTAACAAGGCTCTTCCCAGGGGAGTCAAAGGGAGGGAGGGGGAGACGGGCACCTGGCTGGGGGGCAGGGCCTGGGAGGGGGGCGGTCTTGGGCTGGAACCGTGACGGAGACAGACTAAGGGGGGGCTGAATGTCCAGGGGCCCAGGGACCCATCTCCAGGGGGCTGAGGCGTCCTGGCCCTGACTCCTGTAGCCAATCCCGTCTGTGCTGGGCTGTAGCCCCCGTTCTCCTGGCCGCCGGAGCCTGGTCTGGCTGCTCCGGGTGCAGGGTCGGGGTCCCTGATGCGCCGTCACGGGGTGGGAGACGTGGGGTGCTCTGCGCCCGTGGATGGAGCCTCCAGCATCAAGCGACAAGGAGCAGCAGAAGAAAGGGGCTTGCAAGGCGGACGTGCTGGAGGAACGTGAAGCGATTCCTGGGAGCCGTGGGCGCTGCAGCACCCTGGGGACCGGCGGGGAGATGCCTGCGCCCGACTCCTGAGGGCAGAGCTGGGGGGGCAGTGCAGAGAGGGGCCTGCCCGTGGGGAAAGCGACCCAGGCCCAGCTGATCGCCCGGCTGGAAGAGAATGACCCGTCCAGGGGCCTGGATCCTGTCCCAGCGGGGAGCAGCCAGGCCCCCTGGGGCGTCTCAGGCCCTCAGACCGGAGGGGGCTGGAGCCCGCCCAAGGGACGTGGTGCCCACCGGGCCATGCTCCACCAGCAGCGGCACATCCAGGGCGGGTCCCTCCCGGCAGAGCTGCGGCGGCTGCAGATCCAGCTGCGGATCAAGGAACTGGAGGCACCGGACCGAGAGGCAGCGGCAGCGTGAGCTGGCCATGGCGGAGCGGAGACGCCGAGGGGCCGGGTGCAGCGAGTGGCCCGATGAAAAGCTCCTGTTGGCCCAATGTACGAATGTGGGGGACGTGGGCGTGCGCAGCACATTGCATTAGGGTGTGCACCCAAAGAGGGGTTTTAAATGTACTTTCACCCCCGTTGGCCACGCCCCCGGCCCCCGTTAGCCACGCCCCCGGCCCCCGTTAGCCACGCCCCCAACCCCTGTCAGCCACACCCCCGGCCCCCGTTAGCCACACCCCCTGACCCCCATTAGCCACGCCCCCTGACCCCCATTGGCCACGCCCCCTTACCCCCTGTTAGCCACGCCCCCGACCCCTGTTAGCCACACCCCCGACCCCCGTTGGCCACACCCCCGACCCCCATTGGCCACACCCCCTGACCCCTGTTAGCCACACCCCTGACCTCCATTGGCCACACCCCCGACCCCTGTTAGCCACACCCCTGAGCCCCATTGGCCACACCCCCGACCCCTGTTAGCCACACCCCTGAGCCCCATTGGCCACACCTCTGGAGGTAACACTCTCGGGGCAAGATGGACACATGACCAGAAGTAAAAGGTGTCATGTGACCCCCCCCCAAGGACTTTTCCCACCATCCTCCTACCGACAGGGATTAGTTTGCCCCCCACCAAACAACGATCCTGCAGTTGCATTAACCCAGCGTGTGTGACATTGCCTGGGGGCGGAGAGGCGGGGGGACGTGTGCCCTCGAAGGGCACGTCTACACTAGCCCTCTGGTTCGATCTAGGGAGGCTAATGAGGGCGACCAAAATTGCTACTGAAGCCCGGGATTTACACATCCTGCGCGTCATTAGCATGTTCCCGGGCGGTCGCCATTTTAGACACTGACTAGCCCAAAGTAACTGCCCACGTCTACACACGGCAGTGAAACAGGATTCCAGATTACAGCCCTAACTCGAATTGGCTGCTATTCCTCCTGCAGTGAGGTTAACAGCTCATTCGATGTATGGGTTTGAATTCGGAATCCCAGCGTTCCTCATGCCCACCCCTTCTTTCAAGCCTTCTCCCAGCACCTCCCCCTCCCCCCTATAGCCCCCAATGCCCTTCCCCTCTCCTCTCCCAGCATCGCCCTGTCCCCCTCCCAGGGTCTGTCTACACTACAGAGTTAGTTCGAATTAACCTTTCATAGGCGCTACACTAGCGCTCCGTTAGTTCGAACTTAATTCGAAGTAGCGGAGCGCTTAGTTCGAACTAGGAAAACCTCATTCTACGGGGACTAAGCCTATTTCGAACTTACTAGTTCGAATTAAGGGCTGTGTAGCCCCTTAATTCAAACTAGTGGGAGGCTAGCCCTCCCCAGCTTTCCCTGGTGGCCACTCTGGCCAACACCAGGGAAACTCTATTGCCCCCCTCCCGGCCCCGGACCCCTTAAAGGGGCACGGGCTGGCTACGGTGCCTGTGCCAGGTGCAAGCCTGCCAGCACCCAGCCAGCAGACCCTGCACCTGGCACGGATCGAGCCACCCACCCGATGCCCCCCAGCCCTCCCCCTCTTCCCGGAACCAGGCTGGCGGCTCCCGGGAGCTTGCCCGGGACCGCAAGAGGCGGGCACTCGCCTGGGCTAGTGCGGACATCGTGGACCTCGTCCACAATCTCCACACTAGGCACAGGAAAGTGGCCGTCTAGGGCAGGAGAGCTGCCAGCCTGGCCACCCAGGAGCAGGTTTGCATGAAAATCAAGGGGGTCCACTGAGACCCCCGATCCTGAGCCCTGAGCTTACAATGGCCGTCCTGGGTCAGACCAAAGGTCCATCTAGCCCAGTAGCCTGTCTGCCGACAGCGGCCAACCCTAGGGACCCTGGAGGGGATGGACCGAAGACAGTGACCAAGCCATTTGTCTCGTGCCATCCCTCTCCAGCCTTCCACAAACCTCTCCACTCAACCCCTGCTTTTAGAGACCTCTATCCTGTCCCCCCTCCGTCTCCTCTTTTCTAAGCTGAGAAGTCCCAGTCTCTTTAGCCTCTCTTCATATGGGACCTGTTCCCAACCCCTGATCATTGTAGTTGCCCTCCCCTCTCCCAGCCTCTCTCTTCCCCTCTCCCACCTCCTTTTCCCAGTCTCCCCCAGTTTTGTTCAATAAAGAGAGTTTCTATTTTTGAACACAATTGTCCTTTATTTTGTACATCAGGAAGGGGGGCTAGGGAAGGGTAAGTGGAAGGAGGTGAGGGAGGAATGGGGCACGAGCCCCCGATGGGGAGGACTGGGCTGGCTCTGTGGGCTCCTCGGGGTGGAAGCTCTCCTGCAGCCCCCCAATTACCCCCTCTCCCCAGATGGCAGCCTGCGGCAAGTGCAGCCGGTCTGATGGCCGAGTGCTGTGATGTGCCCAGTGTGGGTATTCCGGGCACTCCAAGCCAGGACTGGTTTGCAAGCGGGGCACCCCTGAGAACTGTCTGTCCGGGGTGGGGGTTGGGACCCTTTATGCGCAGCCCTCGGCTAGCCTGAGACAGCATCTCCACGCTCTAAGTCCTCCTCTGATGCCCTGCCGGCACTGCTTCCGGCCAGCCTTAACCCCGGTTCAGGGTCCACTTAATGTGGACATGCTAAACGCTAATTTGAACTAGTTTTTAGTTCTAGACGCGTTAGTTCGAATTAGCGCTGTAGTGTAGACAGACCCTCACTGACACCTCCCCTCCTGCCCTTTTCCTCATTGTCTGCGCTTGGCCCCCTGGGATTTGTGTCTCCTCCACCCTGTCCCTTGGTGCCTTCCCCTTTCTCCTGACCTGCCCCCGTCCCCTCAGCACAAGCCCCTTCCTCTCCCACCTCTTCCTCGTATTTCCCCCCCTTTCCCTCCCCTCCTTTACCTTCGGCTTCTGCCTTCCAATTCACGGGGCTGGAGTCAGAGCCGGCCCAAGCTACAGGCCGGCCAGGCCTTAGCCCAGAGCGACCCAGGGCGCCGGACGGTGCTGCTGGGCCGGGCAGGGGCGCCCCGGGTGCATAAAGGACGGTGCTGCGGGGCCCGGGGCGCAAAAATGGTTCGGGCCCCAGCTGCTTCTGGAGCGGGGCCACACGGTTTTAGAGTCTCGGGCCGTGACGTCATGCCCGGGCGTCTCCCCTCTCGCCTGTCGTGCAGCGTTTGAGCACGCCGCGCATGCGCTGTCTCTGCCCCACAGTGCCCTGCAGATGGCCGTGGGGAATTTTAAAGTGAGGGGCTACGGCGCCCTGTCACAAATCCCTCTCCTCCTCCAGCAGCCGCTAGCTGGCCCGAGACATTAGGGTGTGCCTGGGCTCACCCGGCACACCCCGTGCGCACGCCCGTGGTTCCTTAGCTCCTTTGAGCGGGCCTGCGAGTAGCACCAGATCCCCCCCAGCGGACCGGCTCCAGCAGCTCACCCCCTCGCTGGATCAGGAGGCCGCAGGGGTGCTCAACCAGCTGGAGAATTTGCAACTGAGGGTCTGTCTACACTACCCTGCTAGTTCGAACTAGGGTAATGTAGGCATACCGCACTTGCAAATGAAGCCCGGGATTTGAATTTCCCGGGCTTCATTTGCATAAGCGGGGAGCCGCCATTTTTAAAACCCCGCTGGTTCGAACCCCGTGCAGCGCGGCTACAGGGGGCACGAACTAGGTAGTTCGAACTAGGCTTCCTATTCCGGACTACCGGTACTCTACCGTTACTCCTCGTGGAATGAGGAAGCCTAGTTCAAACTACCTAGTTCGAGCCCCGTGTAGCCGCGCTGCACGGGGTTCGAACGAGCGGGGATTTAAAAATGGCGGCTCCCCGCTTATGCAAATGAAGCCCGGGAAATTCAAATCCCGGGCTTCATTAGCAAGTGCGGTATGCATACATTACCCTCCTAGTTCGAACTAGCGGGGTAGTGTAGACAGACCCTGGGCGACTACGAACGGGTCAAGGAGGCCCTGCTGGACAAGTTCGGACTGACCAGACCGCAGAGGACCTGCTTAAGCTGATGATCCTGGAACAGCTCCATGAAGAATCTCTGGGACGTGTCGGGGTCCCCCGACCCTGCACCCCCGTAGCAGCAAGAACAGGCTCCCCCAGGCAGTAGAACGGGGGGTTTATTGCTGCTCCAGGACACAGCCCCGCACAGACGTGACGTGGCTACAGGAGTCAGGGCCAGGACGCCTCTGCCCCCTTGAGATGGGTCCCTGGGTCCCTGGATTCCAGCCCCTCCTTAGCCTGGTTCCTTCATGATTCCAGCCCCAGACTGACCCTTCCCCCGAACGCTCACTTCCCTAGTTCCCTCCGGTTGGGTCTTTGTCTACCTGGGTCTGTCTACACTGGCCCCCAGTTCGAACTAGGGAGGCTAAAGCAGGCATTCCAAGTGGCAAATGAAGCCCGGGATTTAAATATCCTGAGCTTGATTTGCATCTTCCCGTCCGGGGTGGTTGTGGTGGGGATGTGGGGAGGGAGGTTCTGTGGGGTGGTTGTGGGGGGATGTGGGGGGAATGTGGTGGGGGGGATGTGGTAGGGGGGTCCAGCGGGGTGGTTTTGGGGGGGATGTGGTGGGGGGGTCCCGTGGGGTGGTTGTGGGGGGATGTGGTGGGGGGGTCCAGTGGGGTGGTTGTGGGGGGGATGTGGTGGGGGGGATGTGGTGGGGGGGTCCAGCGGGGTGGTTTTGGGGGGGATGTGGTGGGGGGGTCCCGTGGGGTGGTTGTGGGGGGATGTGGTGGGGGGGTCCCGTGGGGTGGTTGTGGGGGGGATGTGGTGGGGGGGTCCAGCGGGGTGGTTGTGGGGGGGCTGTGGTGGGGGGGTCCCGTGGGGTGGTTGTGGGGGGGATGTGGTGGGGGAGTCCAGCGGGGTGGCTGTGGTGGGGGGTGTGACGTAGTGGGGGTACCTGGCTGGTTTCTATGCTGCTGGCTCTGGGGGAACCCCCACTGGCTGCCGTGGGTACCACGACCCAGCAAAACAGGATGAGTCACTATGCAAACCAGTGGCCAGACACCCCCCATGGAGAGGAACAAAGGAAGGTGGAATGCTGCCTTGGCTGGGGGGCAGGGCTGGAAGTTAGTGGGTTGGTTGCTGGCTGTCGGAGGGCATGGAGGAGAGCCTAGGAGAAGGGGCTGGAGTTTAGGGGCCCAGTCTCCCCCATCTCAAGGGGGCCTGAGGCATCCTAGCCCAGTTCCTGTGACCAGATTACATCTGTGCTGCGCTGTACTGGAGGAGCAATAAACCACCCTCAATTCCACTGGCTGGTGCAGTCTGTGCCATTTCGGGGTGCAGGAGACGGGGAACCCCCAACGCGCCGTCACAGGGGGGCAGTGGGGTGGTTGTGGGGGGGATGTGGGGAGGATGTGGTGGGGGGGTCCAGCGGGGTGGTTGTGGGGGGGATGTGGTGGGGGGGTCCCGTGGGGTGGTTGTGGGGGATGTGGTGGGGGGGTCCTGTGGGGTGGTTGTGGGGGGGATGTGGTGGGGGGGTCCCGTGGGGTGGTTGTGGGGGGGATGTGGTGGGGGGGTCCAGCGGGGTGGCTGTGGTGGTGGGAGGGCAGTGGGGTGGTGCAGGGCCGCAGGGCCTGGGGGGGTGTTGCCCTGACTCGTGCTCTGCCCCCAGAACAGCATCCTGACGGGCGTGTACCCCGCCACCCCCTCCAGCTGGCTGGTGGTTGTCATGGCGACGGTGGGTTCCCTCTACTGCCGCATTGACCCCTCCATGGGCCTGATCCATCACATCAGGCGCTGCCTGCCCAGCTGGTGAGTCCGCCTCGCCCCGGGCCCATCACCGTGGACTCTGGGCCCCAGGCCTGCCCAGGGCTCTTGCACCAGGTCAGACGGGAGCTCTGGCCCCCCGCCCCATGGCACCCCCCCACTGCCCAGACCATCCTCTGCTGCCCCACAATGTTCCCCCGTGCACCCAGAATCCCCCCTGCCCCCCGGGTCTCCCTGTGCACCCAGAATCCCCCCTGCCCCCCGGGTCCCTCTGTGCACCCAGAATCCCCCCTGCCCCCCGGGTCTCCCTGCACACACAGAATCCCCCCTGCCCCCCGGGTCTCCCTGTGCACCCAGAATCCCCCCTGCCCCCCGGGTCTCCCTGTGCACCCAGAATCCCTCCGCCCCACGGCGCCTCCCTGTACACCCAGAATCCCCCCTGCCCCCCGGGTCTCCTTGTGCACCCAGAATCCCCCCTGCCCCCCGGGTCTCCCTGTGCACCCAGAATCCCCCCTGCCCCCCGGGTCTCCCTGTACACCCAGAATCCCCCCTGCCCCCCGGGTCTCCCTGTGCACCCAGAATCCCCCCTGCCCCCCGGGTCTCCCTGTGCACCCAGAATCCCCCTGCCCCCCGGGTCTCCCTGTACACCCAGAATCCCCCCTGCCCCCCGGGTCTCCCTGTACACCCAGAATCCCCCCTGCCCCCCGGGTCTCCCTGTGCACCCAGAATCCCCCCGCCCCACGGCGCCTCCCTGTACACCCAGAATCCCCCCTGCCCCCCGGGTCTCCCTGTGCACCCAGAATCCCCCCTGCCCCCCGGGTCTCCCTGTGCACCCAGAATCCCCCCTGCCCCCCGGGTCTCCCCGTGCACCCAGAATCCCCCCGCCCCACGGCGCCTCCCTGTACACCCAGAATCCCCCCTGCCCCCCGGGTCTCCCTGCACACACAGAATCCCCCCTGCCCCCCGGGTCTCCCTGTGCACACAGAATCCCCCCGCCCCCCGGGTCTCCCTGTGCACCCAGAATCCCCCCTGCCCCCCGGGTCTCCCTGTGCACCCAGAATCCCCCCGTCCCACGGCGCCTCCTTGCGCACCCAGAATCCCCCCGCCCCACGGCGCCTCCCTGTACACCCAGAATCCCCCCTGCCCCCCGGGTCCCTCTGTGCACCCAGAATCCCCCCTGCCCCACGGCACCTCCTTGCACACCCAGAATCCCCCCTGCCCCCCGGGTCTCCCTGTGCACCCAGAATCCCCCCTGCCCCCCGGGTCTCCCTGTGCACCCAGAATCCCCCCTGCCCCCCGGGTCTCCCTGTGCACCCAGAATCCCCCCGCCCCACGGCGCCTCCTTGTGCACCCAGAATCCCCCCGCCCCACGGCGCCTCCCTGTACACCCAGAATCCCCCCTGCCCCCCGGGTCCCTCTGTGCACCCAGAATCCCCCTGCCCCCCGGGTCTCCCTGTGCACCCAGAATCCCCCCGCCCCACGGCGCCTCCTTGCGCACCCAGAATCCCCCCGCCCCACGGTGGCTCCCTGCACACACAGAATCCCCCCTGCCCCCCGGGTCCCTCTGTGCACCCAGAATCCCCCCTGCCCCACGGCACCTCCTTGCACACCCAGAATCCCCCCTGCCTCCCGGTCTCCCTGCACACCCAGAATCCCCCCTGCCTCCCGGGTCTCCCTGCACACACAGAATCCCCCCTGCCCCACGGTGCCTCCCTGCGCACCCAGAATCCCCCCTGCTCCCCGGCTGCCCCCTGTGCACTCAGAATCCCCCCTGTCCCACGGTGCCTCCTTGCAAACCCAGAATCCCCCCTGCCCCTCGGCTCCCCCCCGTGCACCCAGCATCTCATGCTGCCCCCCAGACCCGCCCCACAGTGCCCCCCATGCACACACCATCCCCCGCTGCCCCAAGGTGCCCATAGATGTGCCTGCGGGTGAGGAAGGCGGCCCCCACACCGAGTCTCCTCCTTCCTGCAGCCGCTACCTGAGCCTGCAGCACCGGACGCTGCTGAGCGCCGCGCTCTTCTCCACCGGGGCCTGGCTCTCGGGCATCCTGCTCTGCCGGCAGTCGCTCAAGCTGCTGCTCTCCTACCACGGCTGGATGTTCGAGCCGCACGGCACCGTGAGCCGGAGCACCCGGGTGTGGCTGGTGAGTGCGCCGGGACGGCCGGGGGGTGCGCTGTGCGGGGCGGGGGCACCGTGAGCAGGGCTGCCAGGGGTCCGGGATTCAACCTCACAGTTCAGGTTTTGGGCCCTTTGTCCAGTAAAAAAACCCAGACAATACCGGATGTGTGCGGTGTGCTGTGTTCAGTGTGCTGTGTGTGCGGTGTGCTGTGTGTGCGGTGTGCTGTGTGTGCTGTGTGTGCAGTGTGCTGTGTGTGCGGTGCGCGGTGCGCGGTGTGTGCGGTGTGGTGTGTGCGGTGTGCAGTGTGTGTGGTGTGTGGTGTATGGTGTGTGCGGTGCGCGGTGTGTGGTGTGTGCGGTGCGTGGTGTGTGGTGTGTGCGGTGTGCGGTGTGCTGTGTGTGGTGTGCGGTGTGTGGTGTGTGGTGTGTGCGGTGTGTGGTGTGTGCGGTGTGTGCGGTGTGTGGTGTGTGCGGTGTGCGGTGTGCAGTGTGCGGTGTTCTCTGGCTTTCCGGCGGGGCACCCGAGGGAAGCCTGGCTGGGGGGGAGCGCGATGGGCGCTGGGAGCCTCTGGTTGCATCTGACGCGGGAGCGGCACCCTGGGGGGGGGGGAGAGAAGCCCCATCTGTGCCCCTGAGCGCCGGTCACGCGCGTTGTGGAGCCGGAGCCAGATTCCTCGTGTTTCACCGGGACCGTGCGCGGGACGGGAGCGCCCTGGGATCCGCATGCGCCCGGGTCAGTCCCGCCCCCGCTGGCCGATTCACCCGCCCCGGCCGGCCCCGCTCCCCCGACCCCTCCCGGCCGGCCCCGCTCCCCCCGACCCCTCCCGGCCGGCCCCGCTCCCCGGACCCCTCCCGGCCGGCCCCGCTCCCCCCGACCCCTCCCGGCCGGCCCCGCTCCCCCCGACCCCTCCCGGCCGGCCCCGCTCCCCCCGACCCCTCCCGGCCGGCCCCGCTCCCTCCGACCCCTCCCGGCCGGCCCCGCTCCCTCCGACCCCTTCCGGCCGGCCCCGGTCCCCCGACCCCTCCCGGCCGGCCCCGCTCCCACCGACCCCTCCCGGCCGGCCCCGCTCCCCCCGACCCCTTCCGGCCGGCCCCGGTCCCCCGACCCCTTCCGGCCGGCCCCAGTCCCCCGACCCCTCCCGGCCGGCCCTGCTCCCCCCGACCCCTCCCGGCCGGCCCCGCTCCCTCCGACCCCTTCCGGCCGGCCCCGGTCCCCCGACCCCTCCCGGCCGGCCCCGCTCCCCCCGACCCCTCCCGGCCGGCCCCGCTCCCCCCGACCCCTCCCGGCCGGCCCCGCTCCCCCGACCCCTCCCGGCCGGCCCCGCTCCCCCCGACCCCTCCCGGCCGGCCCCGCTCCCCCCGACCCCTCCCAGCCGGCCCCGCTCCCCCGACCCCTCCCGGCCGGCCCCGCTCCCCCGACCCCTCCCGGCCGGCCCCGCTCCCACCGACCCCTCCCGGCCGGCCCCGCTCCCACCGACCCCTCCCGGCCGGCCCCGCTCCCACCGACCCCTCCCGGCCGGCCCCGCTCCCACCGACCCCTCCCGGCCGGCCCCGCTCCCTCCAACCCCTCCCGGCCGGCCCCGCTCCCTCCGACCCCTCCCGGCCGGCCCCGCTCCCACCGACCCCTCCCGGCCGGCCCCGCTCCCCCCGACCCCTCCCGGCCCGCCCCGCTCCCTCCGACCCCTCCCGGCCCGCCCCGCTCCCTCCGACCCCTCCCGGCCGGCCCCGCTCCCCCCGACCCCTCCCAGCCGGCCCCGCTCCCTCCGACCCTTCCCGGCCGGCCCCGCTCCCTCCGACCCTTCCCGGCCGGGCCTGCTCCCCCCGACCCCTCCCGGCCGGCCCCGCTCCCCCTGACCCCTCCCGGCCGGCCCCGCTCCCCCGACCCCTCCCAGCCAACCCTGCTTCCTGCCAGCTGGTTCTCCTCCTCCCGATCTCCCCTGGCCAGCCCTCCTTCCCCGGCCCCTCCCCCGACCAGCCCGACTCCCCTGACACCCCGCCCTGATCTCTGGCCAGCCCTGCTCCCCCCCAACCCCTCCCCCAACCAGCCCCGCTCCCCCCCGACCCCGCCCCCGACCAGCCCTGCTCCGTCTGACCCCTCCCCCGACCAGCCCCGCTGCCCCTGACACCCCGCCCCGATCTCCTCTGGCCAGAACTGCTCCTCCCCGACCCCTCCCGGCCGGCCCCGCTGGTCCCTTCCCCTCCCCATCAAGTGTATCCAGTATTTTTTCTGAAGCTACCTGGTAACCGTGAGGTGGAGCAGCCGGACATGCGGGGGGGGGGGTGGGCACCGCGAGCCGGGACGGGATGGGTGTGCGGGGGGGGCACCGCGAGCCGGGACGGGATGGGTGTGCGGGGGGGGGGACCGCGAGCCGGGACGGGATGGGTGTGCGGGGGGGGCACCGCGAGCCGGGACGGGATGGGTGTGCGGGGGGGGCACCGCGAGCCGGGACGGGATGGGTGTGCGGGGGGGGGGACCGCGAGCCGGGACGGGATGGGTGTGCGGGGGGGGCACCGTGAGCCGGGACGGGACGGGTGTGCGGGGGGGGCACCGCGAGCCGGGACGGGACGGGTGTGCGGGGGGGGGGACCGCGAGCCGGGACGGGATGGGTGTGCGGGGGGGGGGACCGCGAGCCGGGACGGGACGGGTGTGCGGGGGGGGCACCGCGAGCCGGGACGGGACGGGTGTGCGGGGGGGGCACCGCGAGCCGGGACGGGATGGGTGTGCGGGGGGGGGGACCGCGAGCCGGGACGGGATGGGTGTGCGGGGGGGGCACCGTGAGCCGGGACGGGACGGGTGTGCGGGGGGGGCACCGCGAGCCGGGACGGGATGGGTGTGCGGGGGGGGGGGACCGCGAGCCGGGACGGGACGGGTGTGCGGGGGGGGCACCGCGAGCCGGGACGGGACGGGTGTGCGGGGGGGGCACCGCGAGCCGGGACGGGATGGGTGTGCGGGGGGGGGGACCGCGAGCCGGGACGGGATGGGTGTGCGGGGGGGGCACCGTGAGCCGGGACGGGACGGGTGTGCGGGGGGGGCACCGCAAGCCGGGACGGGATGGGTGTGCGGGGGGGGCACCGCGAGCTGGGACGGGATGGGTGTGCGGGGGGGGCACCGCGAGCTGGGACGGGATGGGTGTGCGGGGGGGGCACCGCGAGCCGGGACGGGATGGGTGTGCGGGGGGGGCACCGCGAGCCGGGACGGGATGGGTGTGCGGGGGGGGCACCGCGAGCCGGGATGGGATGGGTGTGCGGGGGGGGCACTGTGAGCCGGGACGGGATGGGTGTGCGGGGGGGGCACCGCGAGCCGGGACGGGATGGGTGTGCGGGGGGGGCACTGTGAGCCGGGACGGGACGGGTGTGCGGGGGGGGCACCGCGAGCCGGGACGGGATGGGTGTGCGGGGGGGGCACCGCGAGCCGGGACGGGATGGGTGTGCGGGGGGGGCACTGTGAGCCGGGACGGGACGGGACGGGTGTGCGGGGGGGGCACTGTGAGCCGGGACGGGATGGGTGTGCGGGGGGGGCACTGTGAGCCGGGACGGGACGGGACGGGTGTGCGGGGGGGGCACTGTGAGCCGGGACGGGACGGGTGTGCGGGGGGGGCACCGCGAGCCGGGACGGGATGGGTGTGCGGGGGGGGCACTGTGAGCCGGGACGGGACGGGACGGGTGTGCGGGGGGGGCACTGTGAGCCGGGACGGGATGGGTGTGCGGGGGGGGCACTGTGAGCCGGGACGGGATGGGTGTGCGGGGGGGGCACCGCGAGCCGGGACGGGACGGGTGTGCGGGGGGGGCACTGTGAGCCGGGATGGGATGGGTGTGCGGGGGGGGCACCGCGAGCCGGGACGGGATGGGTGTGCGGGGGGGGCACCGCGAGCCGGGACGGGATGGGTGTGCGGGGGGGGCACTGTGAGCCGGGACGGGACGGGACGGGTGTGCGGGGGGGGCACTGTGAGCTGGGACGGGATGGGTGTGCGGGGGGGGCACTGTGAGCCGGGACGGGATGGGTGTGCGGGGGGGGCACCGCGAGCCGGGACGGGACGGGTGTGCGGGGGGGGCACTGTGAGCCGGGATGGGATGGGTGTGCGGGGGGGGCACCGCGAGCCGGGACGGGATGGGTGTGCGGGGGGGGCACCGCGAGCCGGGATGGGATGGGTGTGCGGGGGGGGCACCGCGAGCCGGGACGGGATGGGTGTGCGGGGGGGGCACTGTGAGCCGGGACGGGACGGGTGTGCGGGGGGGGCACCGCGAGCCGGGACGGGATGGGTGTGCGGGGGGGGCACCGCGAGCCGGGACGGGATGGGTGTGCGGGGGGGGCACCGCGAGCCGGGACGGGATGGGTGTGCGGGGGGGGCACCGCGAGCCGGGACGGGATGGGTGTGCGGGGGGGGCACCGCGAGCCGGGAAGGGATGGGTGTGCGGGGGGGGCACCGCGAGCCGGGACGGGATGGGTGTGCGGGGGGGGGGGGCACTGCGAGCCGGGACGGGATGGGTGTGCGGGGGGGGCACCGCGAGCCGGGAAGGGACGGGTGGGGCAGAGGGGGTCCGAGTCTCAGTGTGGGGGGGAGGGGGTGTGACTAATGCATCAGGCGGGGGGGCTCTCTGCCCCGCCCCGGCTCCATCCCCCCCCGTGCCTTCCAGGCCCTAGTGAAGGTGCTGTCTGGCCGCAGGCCCATGCTGTACAGCTTACAGACCTCTCTGCCCAAGCTGCCGGTGCCCAGCGTGGAGGCCACCGTCCGCAGGGTAAGAGGTGCCCCCGCCGGTGGCCGTGGAGAGCTGGCTCCCTGCCGGCGGGGGCGCCTGTGCGCTCGCGGGAGTTGCAGCCGGGTTCGCCGGCGCCCGAGGGCGGCCGCAGGGGAGGAGCCCTTGGGAGGGGCCGGAAGGCGGCCCTGGGAATGATGGGGGAGGGCCGGCGATGGGGAAGGCGGGGGCTAGCACCCCGGCTGGCTCTAGAACAGGGCTGGGCAGAGTGTGGCCTGGGGGCCGGACGCCCTGCCGGGACCCTCGGGCGCACAGCGCCTGGCTGGAAAGCACAGGCCATGCGGCTCTCTGCTCTGCCGGGAGGGAGGGGCTTTGTGGAAATGACTGGCCAATAGGAGCTGAGAGATTGGCCTGGAGGCGGGGGCAGCGCAAACCTCCCGGGGCTGAGAGCCAATGGAGGGAGCAGCTGCTGTTCCAAGTGAATCATAGAATCATAGAATCATAGGACTGGAAGGGACCTCGAGAGGTCATCGAGTCCAGCCCCCCGCCCTCAAGGCAGGATCAAGCTCCATCTACACCATCCCTGACAGATGTCTATCCAACCTGTTCTTAAATATCTCCAGAGAGGGAGATTCCACCACCTCCCTTGGCAATTTATTCCAATATTTGACCACCCTGACAGTTAGGAATTTTTTCCTAATGTCCAATCTAAACCTCCCCTGCTGCACTTTAAGCCCATTACTCCTTGTCCTGTCCTCAGAAACCAAGAGGAACAAATTTTCGCCTTCCTCCTTGTGACACCCTTTTAGATATTTGAAAACCGCTATCATGTCCCCCCTTAATCTTCTTTTTTCCAAACTAAACAAGCCCAGTTCATGAAGCCTGGCTTCATAGGTCATGTTCTCTAAACCTTTAATCATTCTTGTCGCTCTTCTCTGTACCCTTTCCAATTTCTCCACATCTTTCTTGAAATGTGGCGCCCAGAACTGGACACAGTACTCCAGCTGAGGCCTAACTAGTGCAGAGTAGAGCGGCAGAATGACTTCACCAGTTTTGCTTACAACACACCTGTTGATACAACCTAGACTCATATTTGCTTTTTTTGCAACAGCATCACACTGTTGACTCATATTCAACTTGTGGTCCACTATGACCCCTAGATCCCTTTCCGCCATGCTCCTTCCTAGACAGTCGCTTCCCATCTTGTATGTATGGAACTGATTGTTCCTTCCTCAGTGGAGCACTTTGCATTTCTCTTTATTAAACCTCATCCTGTTTACCTCTGACCATTTCTCTAACTTGCTAAGGTCATTTTGAATTATGTCCCTATCCTCCAAAGAAGTTGCAACCCCACCCAGTTTGGTATCATCTCCAAACTTAATAAGCGTACTCTCTATCCCAATATCTACATCATTGATGAAGATATTGAACAGTACGGGTCCCAAAACAGACCCTTGAGGAACTCCACTTGTTATCCCTTTCCAGCAGGACTTAGAACCGTTAACAACAACTCTCTGACTACGGTTATCCAGCCAATAATGCACCCACCTTATCGTGGCCCTATCTAAGTTATATTTGCCTAGTTTATCAATAAGAATATCATGCGAGACCGTATCAAATGCCTTACTAAAGTCTAGGTATATGACATCCACCGCTTCTCCCTTATCCACAAGGCTCGTTATCTTATCAAAGAAAGCTATCAGATTAGTTTGGCATGACTTGTTCTTCACAAACCCATGCTGGCTATTCCCTATCACTTTATTACCTTCCAAGTGTTTGCATATGATTTCCTTAATTACCTGCTCCATTATCTTCCCTGGGACAGACGTTAAACTGACCGGTCTATAGTTTCCTGGGTTGTTCTTATTCCCCTTTTTATAGATGGGCACAATATTTGCCCTTTTCCAGTCTTCTGGAATCTCCCGTCTGCCATGATTTTTCAAAGATCATAGCTAAAGGCTCAGATACCTCCTCTATCAGCTCCTTGAGTATCCTGGGATGCATTTCATCAGGACCTGGTGACTTGCTGACATCTAACTTTCCTAAGTGATCTGGGGCTGCAGCAGGCAGGGAGCCCGGCCTGCTTTGGGGTGCTTCAGGGCTGCTGGCCGGGAGACACTGAGGGTATGTCTACACTACCCCGCTAGTTCAAACGAGGAGGGTAGTGTAGACATACCCTTAGGGAAATACCTCCCATCCAGAGGCTGCCCCTGGCATCCCTGCCCCTCCTGCACCCCAACTCCCTTCCCCGCGCTACCCTCCAAACCCTCTGCACCCCCTGCCCCAGGTCACCCCTCCCTCCAGACCCTGCACCCCTCCCCCAGGCCGGAATCCTCTCCTGCTCCTAAACACCCTTCCAGACCCTGCACCCATTCCCCTGCCTCGTCTCCCCCAAATCCTCTGTAGTCTGCACCCCCTTCTCCCAGGTCACAACTCCCTCCGAGACTTGGCACCTCCTCCTACAGCCCCTCCCCAGGCCAGAATCGTTTCCTGCACCCACACTCCCTCCCGGACCCTGCACCCCAATGCCCTGACCCAGCTCACAACCCTCCTTCACCCAAACTCCCTCTCAGACCTCACACCGTGTCCTGCACCCCACTCCCTTACCCCGGGCGCCCGTCTGCTCCCAACCTCCATCCTAGACCCGGCGTCTCCTCCACAGGAAAGTGCGGCCCTCGACCACTTTCCTAAATCTTGGCGTGGTCCCCACCAAACATGATTGCCCAGCCCTGTTCTACGAGGAACAGGGTGAGTGTCTAGGATGGAAACAGGAACATTCCTTGTCTGACTTATACAGCAGGGCTGCGTCTAGACTGGCAGGATTTTCCACAAATGCTTTTAACAGGAAAGTTTTCCGTTTAAAGCATTTGCAGAAAAGCGCGTCTAGATTGGCCCGGACAAAAGCACTTTTTGTGGAAAAGCGTCCGTGCCAATCTAGACGCTTTTCCGCAAAACAGTCCCAGTCGCCATTTTCGCCATCGGGGCTTTTTTGCGCACAACAAATCGGAGCTGTCTGCACTGGCCCTCTTGCGCAAAAGGATTTTGCCCGAATGGGAGCAGCGTAGGATTTCCGCAAGAAGCCCTGATTTCTTACAGGAGATCGGCAGTGTTCTTGCAGAAATGCAAGCGGCCAGCGTAGACAGCAAGTCTTGCCAGTCTAGACACAGCCCAAGGGTGTTTGTGCCTGTGCTAAGTGTATTAATAAACTATTTTGGTCAATACACAAGAACTCCGATAGTGTGAGTCCCCGCCTCAGGAATGATTAAATACTGGCCCTGGGACAAAGGACCTGTCAGCCCTAAGGGTAGACACTGGAAATTCAGAAGTGATGTAACACCAGGAAATGGGGTGGAGGGGGGGGGGGAGGATGGACGACTCTCTCAGTGACTCATCTCACCACCATCCTGTGGCGGTGAGTTCCACAGGGAAGCCGTTTGCCTTTCCATGTATCGCTCAGCTCCCCCGAGTGTTCCTTGTTGTTCTCTTATGGGACTAGCTGGCCCCGTCCTGCCTTTCCCCAGAGCAGCACCTGCTGGGCTTGGGGGGGCTGGGGGGCAGTCTGCGTTCTACTGCTCAGCCCCGCAGTGGCCTGCGCGTAAACCCCGTGTGACGTAGTGGGGGTACTTGCTGGGCTGTGGTGACCCCTGCTGTCTGGAGCCAGACCCAAAGGTGATGCCAAACTTGTTGAACCAGTGGCCAGACACCCCCCATGGAGAGGAACAAAGGAAGGTGGATGCTGCCCTGGCTGGGGGGCAGGGCTGGAAGAGGGTTAGTTAGTTCCTGTCTGGAAAGCAGGGGAGAAGGAGCTGGGGAGGGGGCTGGGACTCCCCTATCTCAATGGGGGCACTGAGGCCTCTTAGCCCCAGTTCCTGTAACCAGATTCCATCTGTGCTGCGCTGTGCTGGAGGAGCAATAAACCACCCTCAATTCCACTGGCTGGGGGAGTCTGTTTGTGCCATTTTGGGGTGCAGGAGACGGGGGACCCCAACGCGCTGTCACACCCCATGAGGGGGTCAGGTGGCCAGACTGCAGGAGAGCAGTGGTGGGGACGTATGTCAGCCCCAGCAAAACAGATCCCTCCTCCCGGGGCAGACCCAGAACCAGCAGGGAGCTGCTAGACTCAGGGCAACTGGGCCAATAAAAGAGCGGGAGCCAGTGAGGACCCAGGGCAGGGGGGCGGAGGCAGGACGTGGGGCCTGGCCCCAGCAGAGAGCCTGGCGGTGGCTTGGGGCCGGTCTCGCGGGAGAAGGGTGGACGGGGGAGCCGGCGAGCGTCCCTGAGGCCAGGCTGGGGCGCCCAGACCCGGTGCTGCTCGGGGGGCGGGGGGGGGGCCATACTGCCCCCCAGAGCCCGGACCCAGGCTGGCCCTGTGTCCGCAGTACCTGGAGTCGGTGCGCCCCCTGCTGGAGGATGAGAAGTACCGCGAGATGGAAGTGCTGGCCAAGTCCTTCCAGCAGCACACGGCCCCCCGGCTGCAGAGGTACCTGGTCCTCAAGTCCTGGTGGGCAACCAACTACGTGAGTTCCCTGCCCTGTGCACCGCGTGTCTGGAGCCAGCCCCTCCCCCGGCCTGCATCCCCGCTCCTGCCCCTCCGGAGCGCCCCCCTCGCCATGCCTGCACGCCGGTGCCGGTCTCAGGGGCTCTCGGGGAGGGGCTGGGCCGTGCCGGGGTCCGCGTGCCTGGAGCGGGTGCAGCCGGTGCCGGTCTCAGGGGCTCTCGGGGAGGAGCTGGGCGTGCCGGGGTCCGCGTGCGGCTGGAGCGGGTGCAGCCGGTGCCGGTCTCAGGGGCTCTCGGGGAGGAGCTGGGCCGTGCCGGGGTCCGCGTGCGGCTGGAGCGGGTGCAGCCGGTGCCGGTCTCAGGGGCTCTCGGGGAGGAGCTGGGCTGTGCCGGGGTCCGCGTGCCTGGAGCGGGTGCAGCCGGTGCCGGTCTCAGGGGCTCTCGGGGAGGGGCTGGGCCGTGCCGGGGTCCGCGTGCCTGGAGCGGGTGCAGCCGGTGCCGGTCTCAGGGGCTCTCGGGGAGGAGCTGGGCTGTGCCGGGGTCCGCGTGCGGCTGGAGCGGGTGCAGCCGGTGCCAGTCTCAGGGGCTCTCGGGGAGGGGCTGGGCCGTGCCGGGGTCCGCGTGCCTGGAGCGGGTGCAGCCGGTGCCGGTCTCAGGGGCTCTCGGGGAGGGGCTGGGCTGTGCCGGGGTCCGCGTGCGGCTGGAGCGGGTGCAGCCGGTGCCAGTCTCAGGGGCTCTCGGGGAGGGGCTGGGCCGTGCCGGGGTCTGCGTGCCTGGAGCGGGTGCAGCCGGTGCCGGTCTCAGGGGCTCTCGGGGAGGGGCTGGGCTGTGCCGGGGTCCGCGTGCCTGGAGCGGGTGCAGCCGGTGCCGGTCTCAGGGGCTCTCGGGGAGGGGCTGGGCCGTGCCGGGGTCCGCGTGCCTGGAGCGGGTGCAGCCGGTGCCGGTCTCAGGGGCTCTCGGGGAGGAGCTGGGCGTGCCGGGGTCCGCGTGCGGCTGGAGCGGGTGCAGCCGGTGCCAGTCTCAGGGGCTCTCGGGGAGGGGCTGGGCCGTGCCGGGG
The DNA here is from genome assembly GCF_049634645.1 of Pelodiscus sinensis. Lineage (NCBI taxonomy): Eukaryota > Metazoa > Chordata > Testudines > Trionychidae > Pelodiscus > Pelodiscus sinensis. The sequence continues at coordinate 163,811 of NW_027465922.1, forward strand.
TCTGCGTGCCTGGAGCGGGTGCAGCCGGTGCCGGTCTCAGGGGCTCTCGGGGAGGGGCTGGGCCGTGCCGGGGTCTGCGTGCCTGGAGCGGGTGCAGCCGGTGCCGGTCTCAGGGGCTCTCGGGGAGGGGCTGGGCTGTGCCGGGGTCCGCGTGCCTGGAGCGGGTGCAGCCGGTGCCGGTCTCAGGGGCTCTCTGCGCAGGTGAGCGACTGGTGGGAGGAGTACGTCTACCTGCGCGGACGCGGCCCCCTCATGGTCAACAGCAACTTCTACGCTATGGTGAGCAACCGGGGCCGGGGGGCAACCTCCCCACGACCCCTCCCCCCCAGCGCCCACCCTGCCCCCGCCGCCCCCAGCGCCCGAGCCGCGCCCCAGCCTCTCTCTTCCGGCTGGGCCTGGGGGCGGCCGTGACCCTTCTCTGTCCCCGTTGCCAGGATTTCCTGCACGGCACGCCCACCCCCCTGCAGGCGGCCCGGGCCGGCAACGTCACACACGCCATCCTGCTCTACCGGCGCAGGCTGGACCGCGAGGAGTTTCCCCCGGTGAGTGGCCGCGCCCCGCGGGCTGGGGGCCGAGGGACCGTGCGTGAGCCCTGCCTCTGCTGTGCTGCAGGTCATGGCGCTCGGCGTGGTGCCCATGTGCTCCTACCAGATGGAGAGAATATTCAACACCACCCGCATCCCCGGCAAGGAGTCAGGTACCCGCCCCGGGGCTGGGTGGGGACGGGGCCCCCGACCCCCTGCTCCCTTCCCCCACAGCCGGCCCCGGAGCCACGGCCCGTACGCCCGGGGCCCAGCAGCTCCGGTCCGCCAGCAGGCAGATATTGGGCGTCTTGCCCCCGGGCCCGGCGCTGCCTGGCGTGTTGCCCCCGGGCTCCGTGCTGCCTGGCGTGTTGCCCCCGGGCTCCGTGCTGCCTGGCGTGTTGCCCCCGGGCTCCGTGCTGTCGGGCGTGTTGCCCCCGGGCCCAGCGCTGCCTGGCGTGTTGCCCCTGGACCCCACGCTGCCTGGCGTGTTGCCCCCGGGCCCCGTGCTGCCTGGCGTGTTGCCCCCGGGCCCCGTGCTGCCTGGCGTGTTGCCCCCGGGCCCCGCGCTGCCTGGCGTGTTGCCCCCGGGCCCTGCGCTGCCTGGCGTGTTGCCCCCGGGCCCCGCACTGCCTGGCGTGTTGCCCCCGGGCCCGGCGCTGCCTGGCGTGTTGCCCCCGGGCCCGGCGCTGCCTGGCGTGTTGCCCCCGGGCCCGGCGCTGCCTGGCGTGTTGCCCCCGGGCCCGGCGCTGCCTGGCGTGTTGCCCCCGGGCCCCGCACTGCCTGGCGTGTTGCCCCCGGGCCCGGCGCTGCCTGGCGTGTTGCCCCCGGGCCCGGCGCTGCCTGGCGTGTTGCCCCCGGGCCCGGCGCTGCCTGGCGTGTTGCCCCCGGGCCCGGCGCTGCCTGGCGTGTTGCCCCCGGGCCCCGCGCTGCCTGGCGTGTTGCCCCCGGGCCTCGCGCTGCCTGGCGTGTTGCCCCCGGGCCCGGCGACTTGCCCCGGCGCGGATGCGGGTGCCCGGGTGGCGGGGTGCTGGCGGTGACGGCTGGTGCGTCCCTCGCGCAGACACCGTGCAGCACCTGGCGGACAGCAGGCACCTGGCCGTCTACCACCGGGGCCGCTTCTACAAGCTGTGGCTCTACCAGGGCGGGAAGCTGCTGCTGCCACGGGACCTGGAGCTGCAGTTCCAGCGCATCCTGGACGACCCCTCGCCCCCCCAGCCCGGGGAGGAGACGCTGGCGGCCCTCACTGCTGGGGACAGGTGGGGCAGGGCCAGGGGCTGGCCGGGGGCGCTGCCAGCGGGGGGGCCCAGTCTGGGGAGCCCCGGCCCAGCGAGCTGCTGAGGGAAAGGAGATCGCCCAAGGGAGGACATGGCTTAGGCTGGGCCCGTGGGGTGGGCGGAGGGGGCGGGGGCCTGGTCCGGGGGGTGGGAGGAAGGGAAGGGGGAGGGGGCCGGGGGTGGGAGGAAGGGAAGGGGGAGGGGACCTGGCTCATGGAGTAGGTGGAAGGGGAGGGGAAGGAGGAGGGGGCTCGGGCTGTGGGGTGGGAGGAAGGGAAGGGGAAGGGGGCCTGGCCTGTGGGGTGGGCGGAGGGGGAGGGGCTCGGGCCGTGGGGTGGGAGGAGGGGGAGGGGGCCTGGTCCGGGGGGTGGAAGGAAGGGAAGGGGGAGGGGACCTGGCTCGTGGGGTGGGGTGGGGTGGGAGGAAGGGAAGGGGGAGGGGGCCTGGTCTGTGGTGTGGGAGGAGGGGGAGGGGGCCTGGCCTGTGGGGTGGGAGGAGGGGAAGGGGCTCGGGCCGTGGGGTGGGAGGAGGGGAAGGGGCTCGGGCCATGGGGTGGGGGGAGGGGGCCCAGCCGTGGGGCAGGCGGAGGTGGAAGGGGGAGGGGGCCTGGCCTGTGGGGTGGGAGGAGGGGGAGGGGCTCGGGCCGTGGGGTGGGAGGAGGGGAAGGGGCTCGGGCCGTGGGGTGGGAGGAGGGGAAGGGGCTCGGGCCATGGGGTGGGGGGAGGGGGCCCAGCCGTGGGGCAGGCGGAGGTGGAAGGGGGAGGGGGCCTGGCCTGTGGGGTGGGAGGAGGGGGAGGGGCTCGGGTCGTGGGATGGGAGGAGGGGGAGGGGGCCTGGTCCAGGGGGTGGGAGGAAGGGAAGGGGGAGGGGGCCTGGCCTGTGGGGTGGGAGGAGGGTGAGGGGCTTGGGCTGTGGGGTGGGGGGAGGGGGCCCAGCCGTGGGGCAGGCGGAGGTGGAAGGGGGAGGGGGCTGGGGCCAGCCAGTGGGGGAGGGGTGGGTCGGATGCCCGGCGGGGGCCTGTCCCAGCCCTTTGACCTGCCCGCGTCCCTCCCCGCGGCTCCGGCAGGGTCCCGTGGGCCGAGGCCCGGGCCCGGTTCTTCAGCCGCGGGCGGAACAAGGCGTCGCTGGCGGCCATCGAGCGGGCGGCCTTCTTCCTCACGCTGGACCAGGACGCGCAGGGCTACGAGCCGGGCCAGGAGGACAGTCTGAGCCGCTACGCCAAGTCCCTGCTGCACGGCCGCTGCTACGACAGGTGGGGCACCGCCCCCCGTCCCTCGCCCCTGCGCCCCCGTCCCCCGCCCCCCGTCCCTCGCCCCTGCGCCCCCATCCCCCGCCCCCCGTCCCTCGCCCCTGCGCCCCCGTCCCCCGCCCCTGCGCCCCCGTCCCCCGCCCCCGTCCCTCGCCCCTGCGCCCCCGTACCCCGCCCCTGCGCCCCCGTCCCCCGCCCCCCGTCCCTCGCCCTGCGCCCCCGTCCCCCGCCCCTGCGCCCCCCGACCCTCGCCCTGCGCCCCCCGACCCTCGCCCTGCGCCCCCCGTCCCCCGCCCCTGCACCCCCCGACCCTCGCCCTGCGCCCCCCGTCCCCCGCCCCTGCGCCCCCCAACCCTCGCCCTGCGCCCCCCGTCCCCCGCCCCTGCGCCCCCCGACCCTCGCCCTGCGCCCCCCGACCCTCGCCCTGCGCCCCCCGTCCCCCGCCCCTGCGCCCCCCGACCCTCGCCCTGCGCCCCCGTCCCCCGCCCCTGCGCCCCCCGCCCCCCAACCCTCGCCCTGCGCCCCCCGTCCCCCGCCCCTGCGCCCCCCGACCCTCACCCTGCGCCCCCCGACCCTCGCCCTGCGCCCCCGTCCCTCGCCCCGCGCCCTCCGACCCTCGCCCCGCGCCCCCGACCCTCGCCTTGTGCCCCCCGTCCCCCGCCCCTGCGCCCCCCGACCCTCGCCCCTGCGCCCCCCGACCCTCGCCTTGCGCCCCCCGTCCCTCGCCCCTGCGCCCCCGTCCCCCGCCCCTGCGCCCCCCGACCCTCGCCCTGCGCCCCCGTCCCTCGCCCTGCGCCCCCCGTCCCTCGCCCCTGCGCCCCCCGACCCTCGCCTTGCGCCCCCCGACCCTCGCCCCTGCGCCCCCCGTCCCTCGCCCTGCGCCCCCCGACCCTCGCCTTGCGCCCCCCGTCCCCCGCCCCTGCACCCCCCGACCCTTGCCCCTGCGCCCCCCGTCCCTCGCCCTGCGCCCCCCGACCCTCGCCCTGCGCCCCCCGTCCCTCGCCCCTGCGCCCCCCGACCCTCGCCCTGCACCCCCCGTCCCTCCCTGGCTGCTGCCGTGCACCCCCATCCCCCGCCCCTGAGCCCCCCGTCCCTCCCTGGCTGCTACCGTGCGCCCCTGTCCCTCACCCCTGCACCCCCCCGTCCCTCCCTGGCTGCTGCTGTGCACCCCCATCCCCCGCCCCTGAGCCCCCGTCCCTCCCTGGCTGCTGCCGTGCGCCCCCATCCCCCGCCCCTGCGCCCCCCGTCCCTCCCTGGCTGCTGCTGTGTACCCCCATCCCCCGCCCCTGCACCCCCCCGTCCCTCCCTGGCTGCTGCCGTGCACCCCCATCCCCCGCCCCTGTGCCCCCGTCCCTCCCTGGCTGCTGCCGTGCACCCCCATCCCCCGCCCCTGTGCCCCCGTCCCTCCCTGGCTGCTGCCGTGCACCCCCATCCCCCGCCCCTGTGCCCCCGTCCCTCCCTGGCTGCTGCCGTGCACCCCCATCCCTCGCCCCTGCGCCCCCATCCCTCACCCCTGCGCCCCCCGTCCCTCCCTGTGTCTCCTGCCCCTGCACCTCCTCTCCCTTGTCCCCCACTGGCCATCCCCGTGTGCAACCCCCGCCACTGCCCCCCGTCCCTCGCCCTCCTCCTGCCACTGCACCCTTGCCCCCCGGTCCCGCCGCCTGTGCTGTCTATTTTTATAATCCTGTGTTCGCTCGGGTGTTGCATTCACTGTTTGTCTTGCGGGGTTCTATGTGCTCCAACTGTCCTGTGTGGTGACGCTGGGTGTGGCTGGGTGCGTGCCTCAGTTTCCCCAGGCCCTGCAGCACTAGCTGTGTGAGGAGGGGGAGGCCGGGCGGGACTCACTGGGGAAGCGTGTGCTGCCTCTCACCTCCTGAGGCCCAGGCGACAGCAGACAGCCCTTGGGCCTGGGAGCAGGACTAGGGTTGGCAGGTGTCCGGTTTTGAACCGGGGCGGTGTGTTGGGCACCCCCATCCTGCACCCCGTCTGCAGCGAGATGAGACTCCGCCTGCCAGTGGGACAGGGGGGCTATTGCTGCTCCGGGGCACAGCCCAGCACGGGGGAGGTGGGGGGGGGTGGGTACAGTTTCACGAGGAGTAACGGTCGTTCGGAATAGGAAGCCTAGTCCGTGCCGCGTGTAGCCGCGTGTAGCCCCGTGTAGCCGCGGGCACGGAGTCCGCACTAGCGGACATTTAAAAATGGCGGCGCCCGGCAACATGCAAATGGAGCCCGGGAAATTCAAATCCCGGGCTTCATTTGCAACTCCGGTTACCTACATTAACCACCCTAGTTCGAACTAGGGGCTAGTGTAGACAGACCCTGACTCTCCCAAGTGGATTAACCAGGCACCAAGGCTCAGCCCCCCAGGGAGAGACAAAGGCTGGGGGGCAGGGCTGGAGGAGAGTTTTAGTTTCTGTCTGGGATCATGGAAGAAGCAGCCTAGGCAAGGGGCTGGGGTTTAGGGGCCCAGTGTCCCCATCTCAAGGGGGCTGAGGCATCCTAGGCCTGCCCTGGAACCGGATGACACCTGTGCTGGGCTGTATCCTGGAGAAGCAATAATGGAGTCTGTCCGTGCCACTGCGGGGGTGCGGGAGGCGGGGGACCCCAACGCGCCACCACACCCCCTCCCAGTCGTGTGTCCCACCCGTGTCCCCTGCCACCGGTCCCCCCCGCGCCAGGCGTGTGCGTCTCACGCTTTGCCCCACTGCTCCCCCTCCCCCAGGTGGTTTGACAAATCCATCACCGTGATCGTCTACAAGAACGGCAAAGTGGGCGGGAACGCGGAGCACTCCTGGGCGGACGCCCCCATCTCCGGGCACCTCTGGGAGGTAACATGGGAATGGGCAGCAGGGTGACTCCTGGGTGGGGCCTGGAACCCACCCCCACTGCAGGGAGGGCACCGGGAGAGGGGCGATTCCTGGCCCAGGGGTGCAGGGAGGTGCGGGGGGCACAGGGACAGAGGGACTGGGGGTTCCCAGACTAGGGGTGCAGAGAGGTGCAGGGGGCACAGGGACAGAGGGACTGGGGGTTCCCAGACTAGGGGTGCAGAGAGGTGTAGGGGGCACAGGGACAGAGGGACTGGGGGTTCCCAGACTAGGGGTGCAGAGAGGTGCGGGGGGCGCAGGGACAGAGGGGCTGGGGGTTCCCAGACTAGGGGTGCAGAGAGGTGCGGGGGGCGCAGGGACAGAGGGGCTGGGGGTTCCCAGACTAGGGGTGCAGAGAGGTGCGGGGGGCACAGGGACAGAGGGACTGGGGGTTCCCAGACTAGGGGTGCAGAGAGGTGCGGGGGGCGCAGGGACAGAGGGACTGGGGGTTCCCAGACTAGGGGTGCAGAGAGGTGCGGGGGGCACAGGGACAGAGGGACTGGGGGTTCCCAGACTAGGGGTGCAGAGAGGTGCGGGGGGCACAGGGACAGAGGGACTGGGGGTTCCCAGACTAGGGGTGCAGAGAGGTGCGGGGGGCGCAGGGACAGAGGGACTGGGGGTTCCCAGACTAGGGGTGCAGAGAGGTGCGGGGGGCGCAGGGACAGAGGGACTGGGGGTTCCCAGACTAGGGGTGCAGAGAGGTGCGGGGGGCACAGGGACAGAGGGACTGGGGGTTCCCAGACTAGGGGTGCAGAGAGGTGCGGGGGGGCGCAGGGACAGAGGGACTGGGGGTTCCCAGACTAGGGGTGCAGAGAGGTGCGGGGGGCGCAGGGACAGAGGGGCTGGGGGTTCCCAGACTAGGGGTGCAGAGAGGTGCGGGGGGCGCAGGGACAGAGGGGCTGGGGGTTCCCAGACTAGGGGTGCAGGGAGGTGCGGGGGGCACAGGGACAGAGGGACTGGGGGTTCCCAGACTAGGGGTGCAGAGAGGTGCAGGGGGCACAGGGACAGAGGGACTGGGGGTTCCCAGACTAGGGGTGTAGAGAGGTGCAGGGGGCACAGGGACAGAGGGACTGGGGGTTCCCAGACTAGGGGTGCAGAGAGGTGTGGGGGGCACAGGGACAGAGGGGCTGGGGGTTCCCAGACTAGGGGTGCAGAGAGGTGCAGGGGGCACAGGGACAGAGGGACTGGGGGTTCCCAGACTAGGGGTGCAGAGAGGTGCAGGGGGCACAGGGACAGAGGGACTGGGGGTTCCCAGACTAGGGGTGCAGAGAGGTGCAGGGGGCACAGGGACAGAGGGGCTGGGGGTTCCCAGACTAGGGGTTCAGAGAGGTGCGGGGGGCACAGGGACAGAGGGACTGGGGGTTCCCAGACTAGGGGTGCAGAGAGGTGCGGGGAGCGCAGGGACAGAGGGACTGGGGGTTCCCAGACTAGGGGTGCAGAGAGGTGCGGGGGGCACAGGGACAGAGGGACTGGGGGTTCCCAGACTAGGGGTGCAGAGAGGTGCGGGGGGCACAGGGACAGAGGGACTGGGGGTTCCCAGACTAGGGGTGCAGAGAGGTGCGGGGGGCGCAGGGACAGAGGGACTGGGGGTTCCCAGACTAGGGGTGCAGAGAGGTGTGGGGGGCACAGGGACAGAGGGGCTGGGGGTTCCCAGACTAGGGGTGCAGAGAGGTGCGGGGGGCACAGGGACAGAGGGGCTGGGGGTTCCCAGACTAGGGGTGCAGAGAGGTGCAGGGGGCACAGGGACAGAGGGACTGGGGGTTCCCAGACTAGGGGTGCAGAGAGGTGTAGGGGGCACAGGGACAGAGGGACTGGGGGTTCCCAGACTAGGGGTGCAGAGAGGTGTAGGGGGCACAGGGACAGAGGGACTGGGGGTTCCCAGACTAGGGGTGCAGAGAGGTGCGGGGGGCACAGGGACAGAGGGGCTGGGGGTTCCCAGACTAGGGGTGCAGAGAGGTGCGGGGGGCGCAGGGACAGAGGGACTGGGGGTTCCCAGACTAGGGGTGCAGAGAGGTGCGGGGGGCGCAGGGACAGAGGGACTGGGGGTTCCCAGACTAGGGGTTCAGAGAGGTGCGGGGGGCACAGGGACAGAGGGACTGGGGGTTCCCAGACTAGGGGTGCAGAGAGGTGCGGGGGGCGCAGGGACAGAGGGGCTGGGGGTTCCCAGACTAGGGGTGCAGAGAGGTGCGGGGGGCACAGGGACAGAGGGGCTGGGGGTTCCCAGACTAGGGGTGCAGAGAGGTGCGGGGGGCACAGGGACAGAGGGACTGGGGGTTCCCAGACTAGGGGTGCAGAGAGGTGCGGGGGGCGCAGGGACAGAGGGGCTGGGGGTTCCCAGACTAGGGGTGCAGAGAGGTGTGGGGGGCGCAGGGACAGAGGGGCTGGGGGTTCCCAGACTAGGGGTGCAGAGAGGTGCGGGGGGCGCAGGGACAGAGGGACTGGGGGTTCCCAGACTAGGGGTGCAGAGAGGTGCGGGGGGCGCAGGGACAGAGGGACTGGGGGTTCCCAGACTAGGGGTGCAGAGAGGTGCGGGGGGCGCAGGGACAGAGGGGCTGGGGGTTCCCAGACTAGGGGTGCAGAGAGGTGCGGGGGGCGCAGGGACAGAGGGGCTGGGGGTTCCCAGACTAGGGGTGCAGAGAGGTGCGGGGGGGCGCAGGGACAGAGGGGCTGGGGGTTCCCAGACTAGGGGTGCAGAGAGGTGCGGGGGGCACAGGGACAGAGGGACTGGGGGTTCCCAGACTAGGGGTGCAGAGAGGTGCGGGGGGCACAGGGACAGAGGGACTGGGGGTTCCCAGACTAGGGGTGCAGAGAGGTGCGGGGGGCACAGGGACAGAGGGACTGGGGGTTCCCAGACTAGGGGTGCAGAGAGGTGTAGGGGGCACAGGGACAGAGGGACTGGGGGTTCCCAGACTAGGGGTGCAGAGAGGTGCGGGGGGCGCAGGGACAGAGGGACTGGGGGTTCCCAGACTAGGGGTGCAGAGAGGTGCGGGGGGCGCAGGGACAGAGGGACTGGGGGTTCCCAGACTAGGGGTGCAGAGAGGTGCGGGGGGCGCAGGGACAGAGGGGCTGGGGGTTCCCAGACTAGGGGTGCAGAGAGGTGCGGGGGGCACAGGGACAGAGGGGCTGGGGGTTCCCAGACTAGGGGTGCAGAGAGGTGCGGGGGGCGCAGGGACAGAGGGACTGGGGGTTCCCAGACTAGGGGTGCAGAGAGGTGTAGGGGGCACAGGGACAGAGGGGCTGGGGGTTCCCAGACTAGGGGTGCAGAGAGGTGCGGGGGGCGCAGGGACAGAGGGGCTGGGGGTTCCCAGACTAGGGGTGCAGAGAGGTGTGGGGGGCGCAGGGACAGAGGGGCTGGGGGTTCCCAGACTAGGGGTGCAGAGAGGTGCGGGGGGCGCAGGGACAGAGGGGCTGGGGGTTCCCAGACTAGGGGTGCAGAGAGGTGCGGGGGGCGCAGGGACAGAGGGACTGGGGGTTCCCAGACTAGGGGTGCAGAGAGGTGCGGGGGGGCGCAGGGACAGAGGGGCTGGGGGTTCCCAGACTAGGGGTGCAGAGAGGTGCGGGGGGCGCAGGGACAGAGGGGCTGGGGGTTCCCAGACTAGGGGTGCAGAGAGGTGCGGGGGGCACAGGGACAGAGGGACTGGGGGTTCCCAGACTAGGGGTGCAGAGAGGTGCGGGGGGCACAGGGACAGAGGGACTGGGGGTTCCCAGACTAGGGGTGCAGAGAGGTGCGGGGGGCGCAGGGACAGAGGGACTGGGGGTTCCCAGACTAGGGGTGCAGAGAGGTGCGGGGGGGCGCAGGGACAGAGGGACTGGGGGTTCCCAGACTAGGGGTGCAGAGAGGTGCGGGGGGCGCAGGGACAGAGGGACTGGGGGTTCCCAGACTAGGGGTGCAGAGAGGTGCGGGGGGCGCAGGGACAGAGGGACTGGGGGTTCCCAGACTAGGGGTGCAGAGAGGTGCGGGGGGCGCAGGGACAGAGGGGCTGGGGGTTCCCAGACTAGGGGTGCAGAGAGGTGCGGGGGGGCGCAGGGACAGAGGGACTGGGGGTTCCCAGACTAGGGGTGCAGAGAGGTGCGGGGGGCGCAGGGACAGAGGGACTGGGGGTTCCCAGACTAGGGGTGCAGAGAGGTGCGGGGGGCGCAGGGACAGAGGGGCTGGGGGTTCCCAGACTAGGGGTGCAGAGAGGTGCGGGGGGCGCAGGGACAGAGGGGCTGGGGGTTCCCAGACTAGGGGTGCAGAGAGGTGCGGGGGGCGCAGGGACAGAGGGGCTGGGGGTTCCCAGACTAGGGGTGCAGAGAGGTGCGGGGGGCACAGGGACAGAGGGGCTGGGGGTTCCCAGACTAGGGGTGCAGAGAGGTGCGGGGGGCGCAGGGACAGAGGGACTGGGGGTTCCCAGACTAGGGGTGCAGGGAGGTGCGGGGGGCGCAGGGACAGAGGGACTGGGGGTTCCCAGACTAGGGGTGCAGAGAGGTGCGGGGGGCGCAGGGACAGAGGGGCTGGGGGTTCCCAGACTAGGGGTGCAGAGAGGTGTAGGGGGCGCAGGGACAGAGGGGCTGGGGGTTCCCAGACTAGGGGTGCAGAGTAGATGCCAGGGGTAGGTGGGCACCTGAACAGCAGGTGCTGTGAGCAGGGCTGTCCCAAGTGGGGCACAGGTCCTGAGGCAGCCCCCCCAGTGCCCTGGACATGAGACCCAGGGCAGCCCTTTCCCCTAGCCCTGCCCCTCCCCTGAGCACCTGGACCTGGAGAATTACGGGGGTCTCCATGTGGGGGAAGCAGGGTCCCCCAGCCGCTCACCACATGGGCATCAGGAGACAGAGCAGCTCTGCAGCCTGCCCTGCCCTGTCCCGCCCTGCGCCCTGCTTCCCTGGGGCTGGGGGCTCTGCGTCCTGTCCCCGGGGGGGGAGGTACGGGGGAACCCTGGGGCTGGGGGCTCTGCGTCCTGTCCCCGGGGGGGGGGTACGGGGAGCCCTGGGGCTGGGGGCTCTGCGTCCTGTCTCCGTGGGGGGGGGGGTACGGGGAGCCCTGGGGCTGGGGGCTCTGCGTCCTGTCCCCGGGGGGGGAGGTACGGGGAACCCTGGGGCTGGGGGCTCTGCGTCCTGTCCCCGGGGGGGGGGGTACGGGGAGCCCTGGGGCTGGGGGCTCTGCGTCCTGTCTCCGTGGGGGGGGGGGTACGGGGAGCCCTGGGGCTGGGGGCTCTGCGTCCTGTCTCCGTGGGGGAGGGGTACGGGGAGCCCTGGGGCTGGGGGCTCTGCGTCCTGTCTCCGTGGGGGGGGGGGTACGGGGAGCCCTGGGGCTGGGGGCTCTGCGTCCTGTCTCCGTGGGGGGGGGGGGTACGGGGAGCCCTGGGGCTGGGGGCTCTGCGTCCTGTCTCCGTGGGGGGGGCGGGTACGGGGAGCCCTGGGGCTGGGGGCTCTGCGTCCTGTCTCCGTCGGGGGGGGGGGGTACGGGGAACCCTGGGGCTGGGGGCTCTGCGTCCTGTCTCCGTCGGGGGGGGGGGTACGGGGAACCCTGGGGCTGGGGGCTCTGCGTCCTGTCTCCGTGGGAGGGGGGTACGGGGAGCCCTGGGGCTGGGGGCTCTGCGTCCTGTCTCCGTGGGGGGGGGGGGTACGGGGAGCCCTGGGGCTGGGGGCTCTGCGTCCTGTCTCCGTGGGGGGGGGGTACGGGGAGCCCTGGGGCTGGGGGCTCTGCGTCCTGTCTCCGTGGGGGGGGGGTACGGGGAGCCCTGGGGCTGGGGGCTCTGCGTCCTGTCTCCGTGGGGGGGGGGTACGGGGAGCCCTGGGGCTGGGGGCTCTGCGTCCTGTCTCCGTGGGGGGGGGGGTACGGGGAACCCTGGGGCTGGGGGCTCTGCGTCCTGTCTCCGTGGGGGGGGGGTACGGGGAGCCCTGGGGCTGGGGGCTCTGCGTCCTGTCTCCGTGGGGGGGGGGGTACGGGGAACCCTGGGGCTGGGGGCTCTGCGTCCTGTCTCCGTGGGGGGGGTACGGGGAGCCCTGGGGCTGGGGGCTCTGCGTCCTGTCTCCGTGGGGGGGGGGTACGGGGAGCCCTGGGGCTGGGGGCTCTGCGTCCTGTCTCCGTGGGGGGGGGTACGGGGAGCCCTGGGGCTGGGGGCTCTGCGTCCTGTCTCCGTGGGGGGGGGGGGTACGGGGAGCCCTGGGGCTGGGGGCTCTGCGTCCTGTCTCCGTGGGGGGGGGTACGGGGAGCCCTGGGGCTGGGGGCTCTGCGTCCTGTCTCCGTGGGGGGGGGGTACGGGGAGCCCTGGGGCTGGGGGCTCTGCGTCCTGTCTCCGTGGGGGGGGGGGTACGGGGAGCCCTGGGGCTGGGGGCTCTGCGTCCTGTCTCCGTGGGGGGGGGTACGGGGAGCCCTGGGGCTGGGGGCTCTGCGTCCTGTCTCCGTGGGGGGGGGGTACGGGGAGCCCTGGGGCTGGGGGCTCTGCGTCCTGTCTCCGTGGGGGGGGTACGGGGAGCCCTGGGGCTGGGGGCTCTGCGTCCTGTCTCCGTGGGGGGGGGGTACGGGGAGCCCTGGGGCTGGGGGCTCTGCGTCCTGTCTCCGTGGGGGGGGGGGTACGAGGAGCCCTGGGGCTGGGGGCTCTGCGTCCTGTCTCCGTGGGGGGGGGTACGAGGAGCCCTGGGGCTGGGGGCTCTGCGTCCTGTCTCCGTGGAGAAGCTGAGCCCCTGGTGGGCGGGGGGGGTCGCTGGGGGGGTCTCCAGGTGTCCGGTATTGACCCAGACAGTCCGGTATTTTCGCCTCCTGTCCAGTAAAAAAACCACCCGACAAACCGGCCACCTCCAATGTCCTGAGATGTCCGAAGTGGCCGGTATTGGCGGATTTTCTTTACCCGACAGGAGGCGAAGGGGCGGGAAGCAGGCGACTCTCCGGCGCCCAGCCCCTCCCCCTCCTGGTTCCGCAGGGAGCCGTCTTCTGGCTCCGAGCAGGAAAACAAGATGGCCGCCAGCCAAGAGCCCCAAAGGCCTTTCTTAAAGGGGCCTTGCTGGTTTTAAAATTGTTAAAATGTTTCTTGCTTAACTCTCAGGGGCCTTTTTTTTCTCAACAGAATTGTTTCCCCTTTTCTTTGGGGGGTCGGTATTTTTGGTTAAACCGTCTGACAACCCTCGCGGTGGGATGGCGGGGGCGGGGGCGGGGTAGGGGGCAGGGCCGCTCTGGGTCCTGTTGCCCGCCTGGTGAATGTGGGGGCCATCGTTCCCGTCCCGTCCATAGGGCGGTGGAGGTGGCTGCTGCGAGTGCCTGGGCGGCCGCCCCGACCCAGCCTGTGCACGGGGCTCTGGCTGAGCGTGCCTGGCCCCGGGTGCCAGCCTGTGCACGGGGCTCTGGCTGAGCGTGCTTAGCCCCGGGTGACAGCCCGTGCACGGGGGTCTGGCTGAGCCTGCCTGGCCCCGGGTGCCAGCCCGTGCACGGGGGTCTGGCTGAGCCTGCCTGGCCCCGGGTGCCAGCCTGTGCACGGGGGTCTGGCTGAGCGTGCCTGGCCCCGGGTGCCAGCCTGTGCACGGGGGTCTGGCTGAGCGTGCCTGGCCCCGGGTGCCAGCCTGTGCACGGGGGTCTGGCTGAGCGTGCCTGGCCCCGGGTGCCAGCCTGTGCACGGGGGTCTGGCTGAGCCTGCCTGGCCCCGGGTGCCAGCCTGTGCACGGGGGTCTGGCTGAGCGTGCCTGGCCCCGACCCAGCCTGTGCACGGGGGTCTGGCTGAGCGTGCCTGGCCCCGGGTGCCAGCCTGTGCACGGGGCTCTGGCTGAGCGTGCCTGGCCCCGGGTGCCAGCCTGTGCACGGGGGTCTGGCTGAGCGTGCCTGGCCCCGGGTGCCAGCCTGTGCACGGGGGTCTGGCTGAGCGTGCCTGGCCCCGGGTGCCAGCCTGTGCACGGGGGTCTGGCTGAGCGTGCCTGGCCCCGGGTGCCAGCCTGTGCACGGGGCTCTGGCTGAGCGTGCCTGGCCCCGGGTGCCAGCCTGTGCACGGGGGTCTGGCTGAGCGTGCCTGGCCCCGGGTGCCAGCCTGTGCACGGGGCTCTGGCTGAGCGTGCCTGGCCCCGGGTGCCAGCCTGTGCACGGGGGTCTGGCTGAGCGTGCCTGGCCCCGGATGCCAGCCTGTGCACGGGGCTCTGGCTGAGCGTGCCTGGCCCCGGGTGCCAGCCTGTGCACGGGGGTCTGGCTGAGCGTGCCTGGCCCCGGGTGCCAGCCTGTGCACGGGGCTCTGGCTGAGCGTGCCTGGCCCCGGGTGCCAGCCTGTGCACGGGGGTCTGGCTGAGCGTACCTGGCCCCGGGTGCCAGCCTGTGCACGGGGGTCTGGCTGAGCGTGCCTGGCCCCGGGTGCCAGCCTGTGCACGGGGGTCTGGCTGAGCGTGCCTGGCCCCAACCCAGCCTGTGCACGGGGGTCTGGCTGAGCGTGCCTGGCCCCGGGTGCCAGCCTGTGCACGGGGGTCTGGCTGAGCGTGCCTGGCCCCGGGTGCCAGCCTGTGCACGGGGGTCTGGCTGAGCGTGCCTGGCCCCGGATGCCAGCCTGTGCACGGGGCTCTGGCTGAGCGTGCCTGGCCCCGGGTGCCAGCCTGTGCACGGGGGTCTGGCTGAGCGTGCCTGGCCCCGGGTGCCAGCCTGTGCACGGGGCTCTGGCTGAGCGTGCCTGGCCCCGGGTGCCAGCCTGTGCATGGGGCTCTGGCTGAGCGTGCCTGGCCCCGGGTGCCAGCCTGTGCAGGGGGCTCTGGCTGAGCGTGCCTGGCCCCGGGTGCCAGCCTGTGCACGGGGCTCTGGCTGAGCGTGCCTGGCCCCGGGTGCCAGCCTGTGCAGGGGGCTCTGGCTGAGCGTGCCTGGCCCCGGGTGCCAGCCTGTGCAGGGGGCTCTGGCTGAGCGTGCCTGGCCCCGGGTGCCAGCCTGTGCACGGGGGTCTGGCTGAGCGTGCCTGGCCCCGGGTGCCAGCCTGTGCACGGGGCTCTGGCTGAGCGTGCCTGGCCCCGGGTGCCAGCCTGTGCACGGGGCTCTGGCTGAGCGTGCCTGGCCCCGGGTGCCAGCCTGTGCACGGGGGTCTGGCTGAGCGTGCCTGGCCCCGGGTGCCAGCCTGTGCACGGGGGTCTGGCTGAGCGTGCCTGGCCCCGGGTGCCAGCCTGTGCACGGGGCTCTGGCTGAGCGTGCCTGGCCCCGGGTGCCAGCCTGTGCACGGGGGTCTGGCTGAGCGTGCCTGGCCCCGGGTGCCAGCCTGTGCACGGGGCTCTGGCTGAGCGTGCCTGGCCCCGGGTGCCAGCCTGTGCACGGGGCTCTGGCTGAGCGTGCCTGGCCCCGGGTGCCAGCCTGTGCACGGGGGTCTGGCTGAGCGTGCCTGGCCGCGGGTGACAGCCTGTGCACGGGGCTCTGGCTGAGCGTGCCTGGCCCCGGGTGCCAGCCTGTGCACGGGGCTCTGGCTGAGCGTGCCTGGCCCCGGGTGCCAGCCTGTGCAGGGGGCTCTGGCTGAGCGTGCCTGGCCCCGGGTGCCAGCCTGTGCACCGGGGTCTGGCTGAGCGTGCCAGCCTGTGCACGGGGCTCTGGCTGAGCGTGCCTGGCCCCGGGTGCCAGCCTGTGCAGGGGGCTCTGGCTGAGCGTGCCTGGCCCCGGGTGCCAGCCTGTGCACGGGGCTCTGGCTGAGCGTGCCTGGCCCCGGGTGCCAGCCTGTGCAGGGGGCTCTGGCTGAGCGTGCCTGGCCCCGGGTGCCAGCCTGTGCACGGGGCTCTGGCTGAGCGTGCCTGGCCCCGGGTGCCAGCCTGTGCACGGGGCTCTGGCTGAGCGTGCCTGGCCCCGGGTGCCAGCCTGTGCACGGGGGTCTGGCTGAGCGTGCCTGGCCCCGGGTGCCAGCCTGTGCACGGGGCTCTGGCTGAGCGTGCCTGGCCCCGGGTGCCAGCCTGTGCATGGGGGTCTGGCTGAGCGTGCTTGGCCCCGGGTGACAGCCTGTGCACGGGGGTCTGGCTGAGCGTGCTTGGCCCCGGGTGACAGCCTGTGCACGGGGGTCTGGCTGAGCGTGCTTGGCCCCGGGTGCCAGCCTGTGCACGGGGGTCTGGCTGAGCGTGCCTGGCCCCGGGTGCCAGCCCGTGCACGGGGGTCTGGCTGAGCGTGCCTGGCCCCAACCCAGCCTGTGCACGGGGCTCTGGCTGAGCGTGCCTGGCCCCGGGTGACAGCCCGTGCACGGGGGTCTGGCTGAGCGTGCCTGGCCCCGGGTGCCAGCCCGTGCACGGGGCTCTGGCTGAGCGTGCCTGGCCCCGGGTGCCAGCCTGTGCACGGGGCTCTGGCTGAGCGTGCCTGGCCCCGGGTGCCAGCCCGTGCACGGGGGTCTGGCTGAGCGTGCCTGGCCCCGGGTGCCAGCCTGTGCACGGGGGTCTGGCTGAGCGTGCCTGGCCCCGGGTGCCAGCCTGTGCACGGGGGTCTGGCTGAGCCTGCCTGGCCCCCCGGTGCCAGCCTGTGCACGGGGGTCTGGCTGAGCGTGCCTGGCCCCGGGTGCCAGCCTGTGCACGGGGGTCTGGCTGAGCGTGCCTGGCCCCGGGTGCCAGCCTGTGCACGGGGGTCTGGCTGAGCGTGCCTGGCCCCAACCCAGCCTGTGCACGGGGGTCTGGCTGAGCGTGCCTGGCCCCGGGTGCCAGCCTGTGCACGGGGGTCTGGCTGAGCGTGCCTGGCCCCGGGTGCCAGCCTGTGCACGGGGCTCTGGCTGAGCGTGCCTGGCCCCGTGTGCCAGCCTGTGCACGGGGCTCTGGCTGAGCGTGCCTGGCCCCGGGTGCCAGCCTGTGCACGGGGGTCTGGCTGAGCGTGCCTGGCCCCGGGTGCCAGCCTGTGCACGGGGGTCTGGCTGAGCGTGCCTGGCCCCGGGTGCCAGCCTGTGCACGGGGCTCTGGCTGAGCGTGCCTGGCCCCGGGTGCCAGTGTTTCTCCTGAGTTCTCACAGCCCCCCCTTCTCCTGGCAGTTCATGCTGGCGACAGACCACTTCCAGCTGGGCTACGGCGAGGGGGGGCACTGCCGTGGGGTGCCCAACCCCGCCATCCCCCCTCCCCAGAGGCTGCAGTGGGACATTCCAGAGCAGGTAGGTTTTGCCTCCCCCACCCCGCCCCACTGGCCAGCAGAATGGCCCATGCGACCAGCCGGCACCGGGTCCTCCTGTGACGGCGCGTTGGGGTCCCCCATCTCCTGCACCCCGAAATGGCACAAACAGACTGCACCAGCCGGTGGAACAGAGGACGTTTATTGCCTCTCCAGGATACAGCGCAGCACAGATGTAATCTGGTCACAGAGCTGGGCTAGGATGCCTCAGGCCCCCTTGAGATGGGGGAGACTGGGCCCCTAAACTCCAGCCCCTACCCCTAGGCTGTCTCCTCCATGCTCTCAGACAGCCAGCAACCAACTAACTTCCAGCCCTGCCCCCCAGCCAGGGCAGCATCCACCTTCCTTTGTTCCTCTCCATGGGGGGTGTCTGGCCACTGGTTTGCATAGTGACTCATCCTGTTTTGCTGGGTTGTGGTACCCACGGCAGCCAGTGGGGGTTCCCCCAGAGCCAGCAGCATAGAAACCAGCCAGGTACCCCCACTACGTCACAGTTCTCCCCCCTCCGAGAGCGAACTGAGCAGGGTCACTCCGCTCGTGACCTAGGGAAGTTCGGGTCCTCTGCGTGGGAACCCGCCCTGGGGACATGGGTGCTCCCCTTGACTCAGGCCGGCCGTGGCAAGGCCCCACATGTGCTGGCTTCCCTCTGTCCACTCGCCGCCCCGCTCCAGGGCGACTGGCACAGGCCTGTCCTCGGGGGTCACACCCACCCTTCCGCTGGCCTTGATCTCTCGCCAGGGTCTCTCGGGCCGGAGCCATGAGCCCAGTGAGCCTTCTCTGGACAGCCAGGGCGGCTTCCACCCCCGAAGCTCCATCCAGGGAGGTCTTCCCCTCCCATAACTCTCTCAGCGAGCCCAGAGGGTCTATCTGGGGTAGAGCCCCCCAAGCCGCTTTCCTACTGTCTTGGGCCTTCCCGCCCCTCTGGCAGGAGTCACAGGACCGGCAGTACCGCTGCACGGCTGTAAAGATTCCCGGCCAATAGAAGTGCTGGAGCAGCCTCAGCCGGGTGCTCCGGATCCCCCGGTGGCCCCCAACGGGGACATCGTGGGCCAAATACAGCAGCTTGAGGCGATACCTTCGGGGGACGACCAGCTGCCGCTGGACCCCCCATGCCCTCACCTTCCTGGGGGGAAGCCATTCACGGAACAGGAGCCCACGCTCCCGCAGGAATCTCTCCTGGCCACCTCTCCCCCGGGACTGAGCTGCATGGAGGCCAGCCTGGTCCCTCAGCCTCTGCAAGGAGGGGTCTGCCTGCACCTCAGCCTGGAATTCAGCTGCTGAGGCAGGGATCGGGACCTGTCCCCCACCTTTGCCTAGGTCCGGACTCCCAGCCTGGCTGGACCCCGTGTCCACTGGGATGGGACCCTGAGGACGCTGCCAGGAGTCCTTCCCTGGACCCACGTTGTCAGCCCCCCGCTGGCTCTGGGTGGTGACTAGAGCCCGCTGGGATTCATGGGGCCACTCCTCTAGGTCATTCCCCATCAGCACCTCGGTGGGCAAGTGCGGGTGCACCCCCACTTCCTTGAGGCCTTCCTTCGCCCCCCATTTCAGATACACCCTGGCTACAGGCACCTTAAACGGGGACCCGTCTATGCCCTTCAGGGTCAGCTGCGCGTGGGGTAGTATCCGCTCTGGGGCCACTATGTCGGATCGGGCCAGAGTCACCTCCGCCCCCATGTCCCAGAAACCCGTCACCTTCCTACCATCCACCTCCAGGGGTATGAGGCACTCGCTCCGCAGGGGCCGTCCTGCCCCCACCCGGTACACAGAGAAATCCGCCTTCTGAGAATCAGACCTCCCAGGGGGGGTGCACTGAGCATCCTTCCCCTCTCTCTGAGCTGAGGTTTTTCAGCCAGCCCCTGCCTCTGGGGCAGCCAGCCCTTCCTCCCGCCCCAGCCAGTTAACCCTGGAAAGTCCCCGGTCCTGGGACCTGGTGCACTGAGCCCTCTTGTGGCCTTTTTGCCCACAGTGATGGCAAGTTAGGCTTTGGGCTGTCTCTGTCCAGGGCCTGGCTGGTTTTCTGGGGGAACGATGACTGGTCCTGGTCCCTGGGGCTCGCCTCGGAGGTGTCTCTTTCCGTTGCTCCGCCGAGAACCGGTCTCTGCGCGATTCTCTTTCTCTCCGGGACTCCCGTTCACCCCCGGACCGGCTCTCCGTGAACTCATCCGCCAGTCTCCCGGCCTCCTGGGGGTTCTCTGGTCTCCGGTCCTTGAGCCACAGCCTCAGTTTGGGTGGGCACGCTTCATAGAGCTGCTCCATCAAGACCAGCTTGAGCAGCTCCTCTGCGGTCTGGGCTCCGACTCCAGACACCCACTTGCGGCCGTATTGCGCCAGGCGGGAGGCCAGGTCCACATAGGTCTCCCGTGGCCCTTTCTGTACCCCCCAGAACTTCTTCCTGTACATCTCGGGGGTCAGCCCGAACTTGTGCAGCAGGGCCTCCTTGACTCGGTTGTAATCCCCTGGCTGTAGGTCCTCCAGCTGGCTGAGCACTCCGGCCGCCTCCTGGCTCAGTGCGGGGATGAGCTCCTGCAGCCAGTCAGCTGGGGGGACCCGTTGCAGTCCACAGGCCCTCTCAAAGGAGCTGAGGAATCCATCTATGTCACCCATGTCCTTCAATTGGGCCACCACGAGCCTCTCCAAGCGTCTGGCAGTCCTGGGACCTTGGGGCCCATCCGCACTTGGCGCAGCCGGTGCCCCGCCGGTTCTCCGCTCTGCCATGGCCAGCTCATGCTGCCGCTGCCTCTCTCGATCTTGGCGCTCCTTCTCTCGATCTTGGCGATCCCTTTCTCGGTCCTGGCGGTCCCTCTCTCGGTCCTCTACTTCCAATTCCTTCATCCGCAGCTGGATCTCCAGCCGCCGCAGCTCCGCTGGGCTGGCCCCTGCCCTAGATGGGCTGCAGCTTGCAGGCCTCCCGGGAGATGCTGTCTCATCTCTCCGGTGGGTTCCAGCGCTCCTCCCCCTCTCTGAGCCTGACACACTCTCAGGGGGGGTCTGGCTGCTTCCCCTGGGGACAAGATCCTGGCCCTGTGGCTGGTCATTCTCTTCCAGCTGGGTAATCAGCTGGGCCTTGGTTGCTTTCTGCACAGGCAAGCCCCTCTCTCTGCACAGCCCCACCAGCTCTGCCTTCCAGAGTCGGGCGTAGGCCATCTGCCCGCTGGGCCCCTCGGTGCAGACTCACCAGTCTAGTGCTGCAGCGCCCCATGATCCCCAGGAACCGCTTTGCTCTGTCTCCAGCACGCCTGGCTCCAGGGCTCTTGCTTCTACTGCGCCTTGTCACTTGCCGCTGGAAGCTCCATCCACGGGGTGCAGTGCATCCCACCCCTGACACCAGTGTGACGGCGCGTTGGGGGTCCCCCATCTCCTGCACCCGAAAATGGCACAAACAGACTGCACCAGCCGGTGTAACAGAGGACATTTATTGCCTCTCCAGGATACAGCACAGCACAGATGGAATCTGGTCACAGAGCTGGGCTAGGATGCCTCAGGCCCCCTTGAGATGGGGAGACTGGGCCCCTAAACTCCAGCCCCTGTCCCTAGCCTGTCTCCTCCATGCTTCCAGCCAAGAACTCACTAACCCTCTTCCAGCCCTGCCCCCAGCCAGGGCAGCATCCACCTTCCTTTGTTCCTCTCCATGGGGGGTGTCTGGCCACTGGTTTGCATAGTGACTCATCCTGTTTTGCTGGGTGGTGGTCCCCACGGCAGCCAGTGGGGGTTCCCCCAGAGCCAGCAGCATAGAAACCAGCCAGGTACCCCCACTACGTCACACCTCCCCGCCCCCCCCGTTCTCCCAGGCTTGGGTGAGTTTTGCTGGGGCCGTGCAGTAGCAGCCCCTGCAGACAT
This sequence comes from Pelodiscus sinensis, assembly GCF_049634645.1. Classification (NCBI taxonomy): domain Eukaryota; kingdom Metazoa; phylum Chordata; order Testudines; family Trionychidae; genus Pelodiscus; species Pelodiscus sinensis. The sequence goes on from NW_027465922.1 coordinate 184,609, forward strand.
GGCCACGGGCTCTTCCCCCGCCAGGGTCTGTGTGGCCCCCGGGGGGCTGGGCTCTGGGGAAAGGAGGCCAAAGGGGCCGCGGCCCCAAGCAGGAGCTGGAGGCGGCGGAGCGAGGTGCCCGCAGGGACCCTGCCGCACGCGGCTTCGTTGGGTGGAGCAGGGCCTGGGACCCCGCACCGGGGCCTCCCGCCGTCCCCGCGGGCTCCCCTTGGTCCAGGGCCTGTGGCAAATCTGCGCCTGCCCGCGTTGGCCCGCACCAAGCATGCTCCAGCGGGGCCAGGCTCTGTGTGTGTGTGTGTGTGTGTGTGTCGGAGCCAGGCTCTGTGTGTGTGTGTGTGTCTGTGTGTGTGTGTGTGTCTGTCTGTCTGTCTCGGAGCCGGGTTGTGTGTGTT
>NW_027465923.1:0-59008 GCF_049634645.1 Pelodiscus sinensis
GTGGAGTTTGAAGTGTCATTTCTACAAAGCGCTCAAAATCTCTATTAAGAGCCCCATAATAATGCAGGTGGCTCTTCCAATTGGAACAGACAGAATTATCATGGGATCAGGCAGAGAGGGACACACATGTTGATAGGGAAACCTGCTGAAATGGCCATGTCTGGGCAGTGATCAGTGGTCAGAATTAGCTAGTATGCACTGAGATGTCAGGCAGTCCCAGACCTCCAAGGTATGTCGGTGCCAAACTCTCCTTGAAAACAGTGAAGTGAACCTAGTAAATACCCTGGAGAATTGTGGCTGAAATGGCCAAGTCTGGGCAGTGATCAGTGGTCAGAATTGGCTAGTATTAGCTGAGTGGCAAGAAAGTGCTTGTGTCATTTGATCTTTTCCCCCCATTCTTACCCTTTAAGAATTGGGTCTAAGCTAACACACATTGGCCAATTTGTTCAATTCTTACAGCTCAGTAGAACGTACGGCTCGATTTTCACGATCTACTTGGGCTCCGAGCGGGTTGTGGTGCTCCATGGATATGAGGCGGTGAAGGAAGCTCTGGTCGATCTTGGGGACGAGTTCAGCAGAAGAGGAAAAATGCCACTATTTGAGACAGCTACCAAGGGAACAGGTATGTGTGGATGGAATAACATCTGCGTATAGGACTGATATTATTTGTTTGGCGAGAAAAGAGGCAGAGTTTTGTTAATACTAGTAAAAATCAGAGAGCATAGACACAAAATCTGTGACGCTGAAGTTGAAGCTGAACCTTTGGCTCAGGCATGTTTGGTTGTTTGCCAAACAAACAGACAGCGTCAGGCCTCCCTCCTTTCAGGCCTGTTCTCTACTCTTTTCCAGGTATTGGTTTCATCAATGGGGAGCCGTGGAAGCAGGTCCGGAGATTTCTCCTCACAACCCTGAGAGGATTTGGGATGGGGAAGAAAAGCATTGAGGAGCGGATCCAGGAGGAAACCCGTTTTCTGGTGGAAAGACTCAGAAACACGCACGGTGGGGATTGTTTCTTGTCCACTGAACACTGAGCAGAAAGACAACTCTTGTCTTTGCTTTTCATGATGTTATTTGTTTGGGTCTAACATCTTATAATGGAAGCCGTGAGCTGCCCCGACAGCACCCTATAGTGATGTCATAAGAAAGGATGGGTGAAAGGTGCCAGAGATAAACCCTTCCGGTTGCTGCTTTGTCACATTTGTCCCCTGTGATGTGACCAAAGCACAAACGCATGATGCTTGTCTAGAGTGTGTAGACACTGACACAGTGAGCTGCATTAGAGAGGGTTAGTTCCAGTGTGCTGGGTTCACAAGCCACCTATACCTATGGTTTGCTAATTCTCATTTTCTTCCCTGCTCCAAGTCTGACACACGCTTGGCACCAAATTTCTAGAGTGAAGGGCTCCGTGGGAACGTCTGTAACCCCGTGGACATAGGCAGGGCTTCATAAAGGATGCTCGTTCCCTTGTTGGATGATTTCATGTGCCCATCTTTTGTTATTTCATGTCTTTGGTCCAGGCGCGTTCCTGCCATCTCCATTTCAATGCCTGGGCCACCAGTTACTGCTTCCCCTTCCTCTAGGATTTTTCCCTCGTGACCTTTTCTCTCTCCATCTGACACTGAGCATCTATCTCCAGCAGCTGTTTGAGAACTTGGAGAGTAGGCGGGGGGTCTTCAAACATCCCCAGGTGTCAGCAAGGTAGAGCGAGAGCGACTCCACCTGGTGCTAGCTGGTGATGATGGTACTACCACACAAGTGATGGCCTAGCCACTGGGCAGCCCCCCTTGTGAATGGGTCTCAGGGCAGCTGAGCACTTGGCCAGTCCGCGTGCGACAGGGCCTGATGCTGTCATCCCCTGGATAGCTCTTCAAAACCACCCGGTGCGCCCAGCCTGGCTCTCCAGGGCTGGTTTCAAGGCTCTGGGATCCATCATCAGCCATTGCTACTGTAGTGGTGTCTGAGCACTCTGGATTCTTCCAAATCGCTGTGCCTTGGGGTAGCTGCCCACTTTGCCCCCACCTGTCTGCGCACCTGACTGAGCAGGATCCGTTCTGTGAAATTGGCTCCAGACCAGACAGGAGGGTATCGCTCAGACAGGGACTGATGGCCCTTTGTCAGACCAAAACGGGCCAGGCAGGGAGCCGCACAGCGCAAACACTGCAGCCGGATTGCCAAGGAAAAGGTGGGAAGTGCTGGTTTCATGGCGTGTGTGAGAGGAAATTGTGGGGACGGGCAGCCCTAACCCCCCTAAATCCGTTTCCGCAGGGCATATTGCTGTGAGACCCCCAGTATCCCAGTGCTGCTGCTGACTCTAGTGTGGAAGGAGAAGTCCTTTCTGTAAAACTGACTCCTTTTAGTTTTGGTTCCCTCCAGAGCGGTCCTTTGACCCCAGGCTCTTCCTCGCCCACGTTGTCTCCAACGTCATCTGCTCCATCGTCTTCGGGGACCGGTTTGACTATGAAGATAAGAACTTTGTTACTTTGATTAGCCTCATATTGGAGATTAGCAAACTCCAGCAATCTTCCCGGGCAGCGGTATGTTGAGGGATTTGTTCTGGTTTTATTGACTGTAATGGGGAGGGGATTTCGCATTCTTTCTTTAGTAATTTTCCCTAAAAATTGTTATATGACATTCCCCATAATGGTCCCGTTCTTCTCATTGGGCTGCTGCTACTATCAGACTGACCTTCCAGCTTCTTTCTCGGGGATGTTTAATTTCCCTCACAAAACAAGTCGTCAGCCAGAATTCGATTTGCTCAAGGATGTTCTGTGACAACACAATTGGGACAAATCAGGGAAATCTCCAGTCAATACCGTGATACCAACGCCAGTCTTAATTCACATGCCCTAGCGCTTTTGAAATGTGCTATGTGAATGTAATCGCATTCTCCATCTCCAAAGCCAACTTCCTTTCGCTTCCATTTCATACCCACCCCGTAAGCGCGCCCCCTTTTTCTGAGAGCCTCCCCAAATGCACAGTGAAAGGCCAAATATTCTGCCGATGTGATTCAGATAAAATTGATGAAGATACAATAGCAGACAGTCTGGCCCTGCATCTTCCGCTTCAGGAAGTTGAATGCATATTTTCCTTTTAGAGTTTATAATGGAGGATTGCTACCTAAGAAAATCTGTGGCAGGAGGGAAGGCTAGGCATTTCCGTAGGTTTTTTCTTCAGGAGAAGAATGTGTGATTTGTTGGAAAAAATGGAGTATGTCTTAGGTGACATAACTAAACCTCAGTGCAGTTTTCTGGGGAATTTGTATCTGTATTATACAGTCTTAGTTTGAACTTGCAATGTTCTGTTGAATTTTGATTTTGATTAGAAGGCTCCCTAAAAGTATTTAATTGTATGGCTGTACTTGTGTCATTGGGGTGACAAGTGAGACTGTCCTTGTCTCTTGAGTCCAGATAAATCAACCCATGTTTTTTTTTTTCAATCTTTATAGCTGTACAATTTTTTCCCAACGCTCATGGATTATGTTCCTGGACCTCACCAAAGGCTATTTGAAATTTTTGAGGAGTTAAGAAGATTTGTTGGGGAGAGAGTGAAAGTACATAAAGCGTCGCTGGATCCCAGTTCCCCTCGGGACTTCATTGATGCTTTCCTCATCAAAATCGATGAGGTGAGTGAGGGCAGCAGCTCTTTCCCAGCAGTGTGGTAAGGATGTTAAATATTGGTAAATTGACTAGTCAGGTAGTGGATGAAATTTCCGTTGTCTACTCAACTGGTCGATAGGCACTTCCGCATTCCTGCTCTGAAATGTACAAGAGCCGCTGCTGGGGATCTTTTACATTTCAAAGGAGGAATTCGGTACTCTGTGTGCAGCCCAGAGCCAGCTGACTCCGGGCTGGCATGAGGGCATGCCTGCTTTGAAATGTACAAGAGTCCCCCTCTGACACTTGGCTCCCTGCTCCACTGCCAATTCCTCTTCCCCCCTCCTCCTTTGCTGCCTCTATCAACTGGGCTGTCCGATAACATCCTTATACTTGGTGGGGGCTGAACATCTCATGGGGATACATTTGTTTAATAATCATAGACTCATAGAACCATAGCACTGGAAGAGACCTCAGAAGGTCATCAAGTCCAGCCCCCTGCTCTAGGCAGGACCAATCCCAACTAAATCAACCTGGTTAGGGCTGTGTCAAGCCAAGACTTAAACACCTCTAGGGATGGAGACTCCACTACTTCCCTAGGTAACCCATTCCAGTGCTTCACCACCCTCCTAGTGAAATAGTTTTTCCTAATATCCAACCTGGACCTCTCCCACCACAACTTGAGACCATTGCTCCTTGTTCTGCCATTTGTCACTACTGAGAACAGCCTCTCTCCAGCCTCTTTGGAACCTCCCTTCAGGAAGTTGAAGGCTGCTATCAAATCCCCCCTCACTCTTCGCTTCCGCAGACTAAACAGACCCAAGTCCCTCAGCCTCTCCTCATAAGTCATATGCTCCAGCCCCCTAATCATTTTTGTTGCCCTCTGCTGGACCCTCTCCAATGAATCCACATCCTTTTTGTAGTAGGGGGCCCAGAAATGCACACAATACTCCAGATGTGGCCTCACCAGAGCCGAATAAAGGGGAATAATGACATCTCTGGATCTGCTGGCAATGCTCCTCTTAATGCAACCTAATATGCCATTAGCCTTCTTGGCTACAAGGGCACACTGTTGACTCATATCCAGCTTCTCATCCACTGTAACCCCTAGGTCTCTCTGCAGAACTACTAATTAACTGGTTGGTCCCCAGCTTGTAACTATGCTTGGGATTCTTCCGTCCCAACTGCAGGACTCTACACTTGTCCTTGTTGAACCTCATCAGATTTCTTGTGGCCCAATCCTCCAATTTGTCTAAGTCACTCTGGACCCTATCTCTGCCCTTAAGCGTATCTACCTCTCCCCCCAGCTTAGTGTCATTTGCAAACTTGCTGAGGGTGCAATCCATCCCTTCATCCAGGTCATTAATAAATATATTGAACAAAATCGGTCCTAGAACCGAACCTTGGGGCACTTCGCTAGAAACCAACTGCCATCCTGACATCGAGCCGTTGATCACTACCCGCTGGGCCTGGCCTGGCCTCCTAACCATCTTTCTATCCATCTTACCATCCATTTATCCAATCCACATTCCCTTAACTTGCTGGCATGAATATTGTGGGAAACCGTATCAAAAGCCTTGCTAAAGTCAAAGTATATAACATCCACTGACTTTCCCATGTCCTCAGAGCCAGTTACCTAATCATAAAAGCTAATCAGATTGGTCAGGCACGACTTGCCCTTTGTGAATCCATGCTGACTATTCCTAATCACTTTCCTCTCATCCAAGTGCCTCAAAATGGATTCCTTAAGGATCCCTTCCATGATTTTTCCAGGAACCAAGGTAAGACTGACCGGCCTATAGTTCCCTGGATCGTCCTTCTTCCCTTTTTTATAATGACAGCAGTTTGGTCACCTGTTGAGTAGAAGATGTTTATTTTATGGCCTGGTAAGACTATTTCTTACAACTTTACATTCAAACCTGAAACGCTTTCCCCAAATTGTTTTTCAGGAGCAAAAGAATGGCGACTCAATATTTACAGAAAAAAGTATGCTAGAAAGTACAGTTGAGTTATTTTTTGCTGGAACAGTGAGCGTCAGCCACACCCTATGCTTTGGACTCCTGGTTCTTCTGAAATACCCAGAAATAGAAGGTAACAATACACACGTGCTCTCAGTCGCAACTTTTAAAGTGATAATTAGAAAATATTATAATAGGAAAACCATGATAGCCAATCTATCAGTGCAAAGACACTAGAAGGTGTCTTTCCAGTAGATACACAGATGTTACCACCATTTTTCAATGCCAGGTGTGTTTCTTTTCCTGGTAAGTTAATCGGCCATTGGAAATAAATTCTTGACCATTGTTATTTCTTTATACAGTGCCTTCGATATTTCTGTATAACAAGAGAAAACACACTTCAATTCAAGATACTAAGGATGTAAAGTTTCAAAACACTAAACAAATTTAACAACACAATTTGCATTTACAGATGACTGATCTTAAAGCCTTTTTTTGCCCCTTGGACCTGTTTTGTTTTATAGTACAATGGCCCTGTTTACAACAATAAGATCTATATTGACAATGTAACAACACTATACATCTTACATTGCCCTCTATACACGGTCTTTTTCAAGGGCATTCTCAAATACGAAAGAAGTGAGCAAAGAGTCCTGTTCTAAGAGTAGCAATCTGGCCAAATCACTTCACTCTGAGAATTGGGGGAAAAAAGTCTCAGGTGTCAATAGATTTATTTAGGAAAGAACACATTATAATTTTGGGGTTGAGAAGCAGTAAAATAACGACCTCAGCTTTCCATTGGGAGCAACCGGAATGTCAAAGGGAATCACTGAAAGAAAGCCGCTGAGCTTTGTGGGGGAGACGTGAGAAATGCCTGGAGCAAGAAATGGATACACAGTGTGTCCCCTTCAGCCACCAGATCACCTGGCAGTGAGCCATGTTGCTATCACATGGTGGTAGTTCATTGGTTAAGGGAAGTGAGTGGAAGATGGGTCGGGGGGTTTCCTGCCCCAGGCCCCTGCAGGCAGGAGTTCTCATCTGAAGAACCCCATTGCAACGCGCAGTCTTGTGCCTGTATTGACCATCTGAGCAAAGGGCCCCAGGGCTGAATGAGCCGTTGGGAGTGAATTCCTCTCTCAGATCCAGACCAGAGTTGATGCTCCCAGGCAGGGGCGGCTCGTGAAGTGGAGGCAGTCTCGGCTGACACTGGCCAGGCTGTGCCAGCTCTGAGAGTAACAGGCAAGCTGCAGGTGGAGTGGACTGGCAAAGTCATCGCATCTTCCGAAGTTATCAGCTTGCCGGTGTCAAGATTGTGGAACTCAAAGCTCGGCCAGTGCTCGAGACTCTGCCCAGAGCAGAGGGGGGTGACACAGCGGAGGGCAAATCTGTAGGAATTTACCGTTACTGTTAAACCTCACTCATCTGGTTACAGCGAAAGTTCACGAAGAGATTGACCGTGTGATTGGCCGAAGCCGAAGCCCTGGCATGGCGGATCGAAGCCAGATGCCCTACACAGATGCCGTGGTACATGAAATCCAGAGATTCCTTGCACTTGCGCCTATAGGTTTCCCACATGCTGTGGCTAGAGATGTTCATCTCAAGGAGTACGTGATTCCCAAGGTCAGTTCCGAATGCCTGCGTGTTAAAGGTCAAGTTGGTTTACTCTTCTCTCTGTTTAATTTCAAATTATTCCTTCAACGTGATTGGTGCGGTGGGTGTGTTTACTGATTTATCAGTCATGGTCCAGGTGTTGTTGAGTCCCTCTCAGTCTCTACCTAAAGAAGAACAGAAGTTGGAAGTGTTCAGGTTTTCCAAAGCAAGCAACAAAAAAAACTCCTCCAATTCAAAGTTATGATATTTTTAATAGATTCAAACTTACACATTTGGTCAACTCTTTTAGAACTCTTTGGTGAAATTTCTCTGTACCTGTTGCTTTCAAAATGTCTAACTTCAGAAGCTTCACGCATTCTATAGTAGTGTGCATAGATACAAGGCCAGAGGAGACCACTGTGATCATCTACTTTGATTTTCTTTCCAGGAAGGAAGGCTCATAGGCCTTTCTCAGACTAATTCCTTTAATGCAGCTTCTCTCCCATATGCGGGGTATGTTGCTGATTTAACTAATCTGGCTACAGCTACTCAAGAGAGAGCTCTTGGAGTCATTGTGGATAGTTCTCTGAAAATATCCCTCTGTGCAGCAGCAGTCAATAAGCAAACAGAATGTCAGGAATCATTAACTAAGGGATAGAGACTAAGACAGAGAATATCTTATTGCCTCAGTATGTGGCCATGGTTCGCCCACATTTAAAATACTCTGTATAGATGTAGCCGCCTCATCTAAAAAGAATATATTGACTTTGGAAAATGTTTTTAAAAAGTAACATGATGAGGGGTTTGGAATGGGTAATGAGATTAAAAAGACTGGGACTTAACAGTTTAGTAAAGAGTTGACTAAGGCAGGATATGATAGAGGTCTGTGCAATTATGACTTGTGCGGAAAAAGAGAATAAGGAAAAGTTATTTACCTAGTCCCACAGCATAAGTACTAGGGCTCACCAAATGAAATTAATTGGTAGCAGGTTGAAAACAAACACAGCGCGCAGTCAACCTGAAGAACAAGTTGCTAGGGGATGTTGTGAAGACCAGGAGTTTAACAGGGTTCAAAAAAGAACTAGATAGATTAATGGAAATCAGGACCATCATGTTAGACCAGGTGGGAATGGGTGACAGGAAAGGGATTTCTTGATCATTCCTCCTTCTGTTCATTCCCCGTGGGGCACCTGGCATTGGCCATGGTCGGAAGACAGATACTGGGCTAGATGAACCTTTTGTCTGGCTCAGTGTGGCTGTTCTTATGTTCTTAGGTCAGATACACTGAGTAATAGGAGAAAATTATCTCCTCTATCTTACGGCACTTTACACAGAGACTGTACTATCGCCATCCCCAATTTACAAACGCAGTAACAAGGGATCTGAGACTGAAAATGACCTGTCCAAAGTCACCCCGTGTATCCCATCTCTGTCAGTGAGTAGTGTCAAGGTGGACTGCACTTCAGTGGAATTCGCTCTGCTCATGAGATGTTATTTCTGCTTTGTTTGAAAGCATGAAGTTGAGGGGATTCACAAAAATGAAGAAAAACAAAGATCAGTCCAACAGTCAAGTGAATTTTGGAGGTTTCTCTCTTTTGGCGAATTTCCACCTTAAGTCTTTTTTCTGCTTTTGCTAATTCAGGGCACCACGATATTCCCTGTACTGAAGTCAGTTCTATATGACAGCAGGGAATTTCCAAACCCAGAGCAATTCAACCCGGGACACTTCCTGGACGAAAATGGTGCCTTTAAGAAAAGCGATTTCTTCATGCCGTTTTCTGCAGGTAAAAGAAGCTGCTTTTGTTTCAGATCCCGGCCTGTCTCCTAACTTTCCCTGGTTGTTCTCAGACTGGTTTGTGCGCAGTGTTTTGGGTGGCTCATGAGGAAGGATCTGTCACACTAGCAAAGCAACTATCAGTCTTTGCACCACTCTCTCTTCCTGCTTATTGGTCTGAAGGGAGTGTTTGGACTAGGCATACACTCCCTTTGCTTCACGTCACCTGAAAACTTCTGGTCTTGCTTTGTGTGGTGTCTGTCTGGTGTAAATTAATCCATGGTGAAAGGTGCAGACAAAGCTAACATCGAAGGAAATACCAAATCTAGAGGAGCCAGTTGCGTAGTCATGTGGGACCATGTAAATATCGACTATCCCTCACTGGCGTTGGTCAGCCTCTTCTTAAAACCTTCCAGTGACGGGAATTCCACAGCCTCCATGGCATGTCCTAGAGCTTGACTAACCCTATTTTTAATTTTCCTCTCTAATCTCTAATCTAAATCTCCCTGATTGCAGAGTAAACCCATTAATTCTTGTCCTACCATCAGGAGGAAAAGGAAAACAATTAATTCCCATCCTCTTATAGCAGCCCTTAGGCTATCTGAAGTCTCTTTACTGTATCCCTGGTCTGTCATCGTATCTGATGACCACACTGGTCCGGGGATCAGCTTTTGTAAACCTTCGAGCATGATTCATTTTGTTGTGTTACTCTGAAATCTCTCCAATGTATCCACGATTCCTATAGCGAGGAGCTCAGAATGGGACAGGCTGCTCCAGTGGAGACATCACCAGTGCTGAGCAGAGCAGGAGAATGCCCTGCCGTGCCTTCCGTAACCCACGCCCGCTAATACATCCCAGAATGTTATTAGCCTATTCTGCAACTACATCACACTACATTCCTACTTTGAGGAAGTTTTTTTGACAATTGACAGTTCAACCATCTAATGGTAATTTCATCTAGTCCACATGCCCCTGGTTTGTAGAGGCCTCTCTCTGATAGATCACTGAGCCTGTTGTAGAAATCTTTTGGTCTGAATTGGCTTGATTTGTTCTTCACAAATCCACACTGGCTTGGCTTTTCCTCATCAATCCTTTATCACCTACATGCTTTGAATTGGATTTAGTTAGTTTTGGTGTCTTTCTAGGCTGACTGGTTACACTTGCTCTGATCTTCTTTCAAACCTTCAACATCTCTTAGGGAACGGCCATTATCTTCAATCTCTGTGTGCATCTAACCTTAACCCGGAGCTGTTGCTTCCATAACAACTGTATTTAAAATGTGCTGCAAAGAAAGATCTCCTGCCTCAACTCAAAATTCCGTTTCCTTGCAGGGAAACGGATCTGCTTGGGAGAGGGCCTGGCTCGCATGGAGCTCTTTTTGATACTCACGGCGATTTTACAGAACTTCACCCTGAAACCCGTTGTTGAACCCAAAGATATTGATATTATTCCAGCAACATCATCTGTGAGCAATCATCCAAAACCATATGCGCTCCGTGTTCTTTGTCGGTAAAGGTTACCTCAGTACAAGGGAAGTGCTTGTGGTAGGCACAGAAATGCAGTGTCTATACACAGCAGAGGTAGATGCACCATTGAATGCTGGGGTTGTGTTGGCCTCACCTCTTCCCTTCTCTACCCCCCAAGCTAGCAGAAATTCTTACTATGGTTCATGCAGGATCCAGGGTGGCTGGGAAGGCTTTATCTGCTTTTTGGCTTCCTGGGTGCCTTGGACTTCCCGTAGCCGTACTAGTGAACCTGGTGAGCGGTGCCCCAGAACCTGCATGGAATATAAAAGCTCAAGTTCACTCAGTCACTTCCAGCTGCTGCACTTTTCTCCAGCAGGAGATGCCGGATCACGCCCAACCCCGCCCTCTGGAGAGCCCAGGTGCTGTGCTGCTTCCTTTGCAGGTTCCTTCCACTCCTCCCTACAGAGCTCCCTAGCCACTGGGCCCCTCACCGATCCTCTCTCTCTGCATGGCTGCTGGGCACCCCTTCTAGCTGCTAAGAAAGCTGAATAACAAGCCAGGAGGATAAGGGGGAAGCAGTAGATGTGCTGTACTTAGACATAAGAAAAGCACCTAATACAGTCGCGCATGATCTTCTTAATAATAAACAAGGGCAATACAGTGTCAGTGGGGCCTAATATAACGTTGTTACATAACCGGTTGGATAACCACTCTGAATGAGTCATTATCAAAGATTCACAGCCATGCTGGAAGGGCATAATGAGTGGAGTTGTGCAAGGATCAATTTTGGGACCGGTTCTGATCAATAGCTTCATCAGCCACTTAGATGACGGCATAGAGAGAACGCTTAGAAAGTCTGCAGATGATCCCAACCCAGCAGGTGTTGCAAGTGCTCTGGAGGACAAGATCATAGTTCAAAATGATCTGGACAAACTGGAGAAATGGTCTGAGGTAAATAGGTAAAGATCAATAAAGAGAAAGGCAAAGTGCTCCGCTTAGGAAGGAACAGTCAGTTGCACACACACAGAATGGGAAGCGACTGTCTAGGAAGGAGTCCTGCAGAAAGGGATCTAGGGGTCAGAGTGGACCACAGGTATGAGCCAACAGTGTGATACTGTTGCCAAAAAAGGAAACATTCGTGGATGCCTTAACAGGAGCGTTGTGAGCAAGACATGAGAGGTGATTCTTCCGCTCTGCTCTGTGCTGAGTTGGCCTCAATGGGAGTCAGATTCCAGCCATTTTCTTCCTCTCAGGGTGCAAATTCCCGGGAAAGGGGAGGCCTGACACCCTGTTTTACTGTGTGAAGAAAGGACAGAGATTCCCGGTTAGCTGTACGTGCTGCTTGCCTTTATGCGCCCCCAGGATCAATGAAGGGCCATTGTGTAATGCCGGGAAGTCAAAATCAATCAGGAACCTGCTGAGCCTCTACTGCATGAGCAAAAGGCCAGCGGGCTCCCAGCTAAGGCTGTAGGGCAGACTCATCACTCTCTCTGTAAGTGTTCTCAGTGCACTAGACCCAAAGAACCTGGCACTGGCATTTCTAATGCCCAAGTATAGCGCTCTTCATGAGCTACATTTTACATCACCAGTGTTCACAAACCCACCTGGCACCCGATGGAAAATCTGCTCCATCTCTTTTACAAAGGAATTGCACAAGTGTTGTTTGTTTCAAATGTGATTTGCTTTTGGTGAGGGATTTGTCTGGAACGGGGGGCAGGACAGGGGAAGAGAGGAGGGAGACAGTGGGGAAGGGAAAGGGAGGGGGCCTGGGCAGAGCAAGGGTGGAGTCTGGGTGGGGCCATGTGCAGAAAACACCTGCTGCGGCGTTAGCCAGGCTCCACAGGCGGCAGCTTCCCCCACTGCCCATGCTGAACAACCTGGGCTTGGGCATGAATCTGACTGTCGTTGATTCTGGACTCGAGTCCTCGGTGACAGAAATGAGCTCGTTGTCTTGAATCAGATAATTGCTGGATTTTTATATAACGGTGATTTAAAAAATAAAGTATATTATCAAAACTAACCGTCCATTGACTCGCAAAGCCACGTGCCGTGATCGTGGGGTGTCCTCAGACAGGCGCAGGTGGGAACAGACGCTGTGTGAGTTCTCAGGTCAACTTTGGTGCAGTTGACAATTATGGAAACTTTGTCATTGACCAAAATTTGGTAACAGTGTCTGGCCCTTGAGCGCGAATTGCCCAATGAAAATAAATCGTGGTGATACAGCACTTGGGGCTCGACATCTTGCTTTGATAGGCAGAGTTCCTGTGGCTTGGCTAGAACTAGAGTTCTCCCTGCCTGGCTCATTCATGCCATTTAAAGGAAGCGCAGTGTTAACACAGGGTCTGAATGGAGGACCCAAACCTCCCGTTCGCATGCCCAACCCTTCTCTGCAGCCCCCCACTCTCATTTGGCAGCCAGGGTGAGTTTGCAGTACGCTATGATGCATTAGAACTAATGATGCCTATGTTTTTATTTTAATTCTGTAGCTTCCTTTGATCTGTCTGTTTTCACTTGCAAACACTTAAATCCTATGGTTTTACTTAATACGGTCACTTTTGTGTACTATCAAGCCCAGTGTAAATAATTATTACCTGTGGGTGCAATTGGTGCGCATATTCTCTCTTTCATTGAGAAAGTGGCCAAGCGTCCTTTGAACTTTCTTTGTGTAAATTTGTTACTCCGAGAAAGACGGATTAGTTTGGGGCTTCGATCCTTTTTGAGGGGTGGGTTCCTGGGTGATGTGTCCTAGAGCTGCCTATTCCCAGAGCTGAACAGGTCCAGTGTGTCTATTGCCAGCGCTGGGGAGGCAGAAGGCAGTCCCATTCACGTTCCTGAGCCCTCCTCCCCCTTCTGGTTCCTAATTCTTTCCTTCCCCTGCTGCTGCCCCCAAATAAAACCTCCCGTTCTTTGAACAATGGTCTCTTTATTGGTTGAACTGCAGGGCTGGGTGGGGGATGAAAGGCAAACACAAGGAATGCAGGGGCAACTTGTGGAGAGCCACGTGGAAGAGGCTCAAAATACTGGCTTCAAAGCCTCTCTGATTTTCCCTACCCTTCGCTGTGCTCTTCTTACCGAGCTGGTGTCTGCCTGCTCAAGTTCTCTGGTGAGGCGCTCTGCCTCAGCCCCATACACTGACAGATAAATTTTCCCCTGGCTCTCTCAGAGATTATGGAGCGTACAACACCCTGCCACCACAAGGGACATGTTGCCTTTGCTGAAATCAAGGCCGAATCAGGAGACTCCTGAGCCTTCCCTTTAAACGTCCAAATGCACGTTCGACCACCATCCTGCCCTCACTCAGCCTGTTGTTGAACTCCTCCAGGCTGGTGTCTGGGCCGCCCGTGTACAGGTTCAAGAGCCATGGGCAAGGTGCTCAAGGGTGAAGATGGGGAGGTGCGCTCCACCTAGGGTGCCATGGCAGTTAGGGAGCCCCACCACAGCAAAGCCACGCACTATGGTGTCCACAGTTCCCAGAATCCCAACCCTCTGTAGCACAAGGGCATCGATCACCTGGGCTACTTGTGCAACAGCAGGCCCCACTGTAGATTTCCTTGCTCCGAACTGATTGGCCGCTGATCGGAAGCTGTCTGGCGCTGCACGCTTCCAAGGGGCAATTGCCACACGCTTCTCCATAGCCAGAGTGGGTTTCACAGCACCAGGACCGGCATTGCACTGTGTCCAGAGGATTGAATGGTGGCTGTGCAGGTCCTCCATGCCACCCTCAACTTTCTCCTAATCCTCTTCCTGTTAAAGGGCCTGGCGTGCACTGTCCAAGTGCTGCAGCATTGAACGTCCCACGACACACACATCAGCATCACAATGGCTGTGGCAAACCAGGCTCTGGGCTCATCTTCCTGACGACTGTGAAGACAAGGAGAGCCCCTAAAGGTGCGAGCACACTGCTTCCCCTTTATCACACTGCAGGGCGGAGGGACGAGGTGAGTGTATTATGGGATGCTGGAGGCATGAGCCAATAGCCAGCCACCGCACAGTTTTGTTGACAGCGGACACTATGAGCATAGCCCAGCATGCAAAGCTACCCATGGTGCATTGCTCTCTGAGTCGATGGTCGGTTGCCTACACGGGATGCGCTGCTTCAGACTACATTTGATTTACCCCGTGGTGTGGACATGGACTTAGCAATATCGGGTGGTAAGAAATCAGCCTTGACTTGGAGTATAGTCGCACCCTCAGAGTCTTAATGTTTCAGTTTGACACCAAGAGTCGTACAGAGATGGCATCCAGGAAGGTCGACCACAAGAGATTTTAAAGATTTTGTGAAATCTCTGGAAACAATCAGGATTCGGTCTCAATTTGTAACAAATTTCAAGATCCAGTTTTTCTCAAGTGTCAGCTGATCCTTTATCCATAGATTAAATCTTGGAGCACAACATGAAAAGGAATCCTTATCCTACACATGTTCCAGCTGGCACCACGCATCTGAGAAATGTTTAACCACACGGCTGGAGAGAGCGGGTCGTTTCATGGCAGTATGGGCTACTTTACAGTAATTCTGTATAGGGTTAAATATCAATCTCCATCAATGAGTACACAGGAGAAGGGGAGATGAGCTATTACTAAAAGTTCAAAGGACTTTGTTCCTAGTTTCATAACTCTGATCATCTTTCTTAGTCGTTAGCACTGAGCCTCCTATTGGCCAACTCCTTGCACCCACCTTTGCTGTGCAGAATATAAAAAGGGAGATGTCTGAAATACAAGTAATCCGTTAGCCCCCTGAACCATTGCTACATCCAACAATGGACCCGCTGGGAACAACCACTGTGTTCCTGGTCATTTGTGTCTTTTGCCTTCTCTTCCTCTTCACGTGGAGAAAGACGCCTGGAAGTGGGAAGCTGCCACCTGGGCCTGTTGCTTTTCCCCTCATCGGGAACATGCTGCAGCGGAGAGAAAAGAGCTTGTCAGAGCATCTAGAGGAGGTAAGGGTGTTCTCTTGCTGGGTGGGTAGCAGGCATTTAGCACAGCCTAGCTCAAGCCCAGCCTGGTGGCAGTGCCATGTTCGCTGAAATGCCCGAGTTACTGCTTCACAAAACAATCAGCCTTGGATTGCAGATGTAAATGGTTTGGGATAATCCACTGCTTGTGTTACAGGTGAGTGTGTTATTCAGAGGTAACCCAGAGTGCCTCAACAGCGGCACTGCCCTGGGTAGAAGTTGTCGCTGGCTGGGCTCAGTGGTCTAGTGTGTTATGTAAGGAAATGGCAGACACAAGGCTTCAATTCTGGTCCTACCTTTTCCACAGACTCCAGGTGTGCCCTTGGGCATGTCACATAACCTCTTTGCCGTTGTTTCCCATCTGTAAAATTGCTCTATTGACATTTGCCTGGATCACAATAGGAAGGTTAGGCAGAGACTGCAGCTCAGCATAGAACCAGCTCACAAGACTGATTAAATGCTGGCAGCATTTCTGTGGAGTTTGAAGTGTCATTTCTACAAAGCGCTCAAAATCTCTATTAAGAGCCCCATAATAATGCAGGTTGCTCTTCCAATTGGAACAGACAGAATTACTGTGGGATCAGGCAGAGAGGGACACATACATAGATAGGGAAACCTGTATAACAACATGATGCACTGAGATGTCAGGCAGTCCCAGACCTCCAAGGCATGTCGGTGCCAAACTCTCCTTGAAAACAGTGAAGTGACGCTCCTAAATACCCTGGGCAGTGATCAGTGGTCAGAATTGGGTAGTATTAGCTGAGTGGCAGGAAAGTGCTTGTGTCATTTGATCTTCTCCCCCCCCCATTCTTACCCTTTAAGGAGTGGGTCTAAGTTAACACACATTGGCCTTTTTGTTCAATTCTTACAGCTCAGTAGAACGTACGGCTCGATTTTCACGATCTACTTGGGCTCCGAGCGGGTTGTGGTGCTGCATGGATATGAGGCAGTGAAGGAAGCTCTGGTCGATCTTGGGGACGAGTTCAGCGGAAGAGGGAAAATACCACTATTTGAGAAAGCTACCAAGGGAGCAAGTACGTGTGGATGGAATAACATCTGCATATAGGACTGATATTATTTGTTTGGCGAGTAAAGTGCCAGAGTTTTGTTAATAATAATAAAAGTCGGAGAGCATAGACACAAAATCTGTGACGCTGAAGTTGAAGCTGAACCTTTGGCTCAGGCATGTTTGGTTGTTTGTCAAACAGACAGACAGGCAGTCGGGTCTCCCTCCTTTCAGGCCTGTTCTCTACTCTTTTCCAGGTATTGGTTTCACCAATGGGGAGCCGTGGAAGCAGCTCCGGCGATTTGCCCTTATGACCCTGAGAGACTTTGGGATGGGGAAGAAAAGCATTGAGGAGCGGATCCAGGAGGAAACCCGTTTTCTGGTGGAAAGACTCAGAAACACGCACGGTGGGGATTGTTTCTTGTCCACTGAACACTGAGCAGAAAGACAACTCTTGTCTTTGCTTTTCATGATGTTGTTAGCTTGGTTCAACCATCTCATAACTGAAGCCGTGAGCTGTCCAGACAGAGGCCGGTAGTGATGTCAAGTAAAAGGATGGGTGAAATGTGCCAGAGATGACCCTTTCCGGTTGTTGCTTTTTCACATTTGTCCCTTGTGATGTGTGACCAATGATCAAAGGGATGATGCTTGTCTAGAGTGTGTACACAGTTATCTGTAATATAGAGGGTTAGTTCCAGTGTGCTGGGTTCACAAGCCACCTATTCCTATGGTTTGCTAATTCTCATTTTCTTCCCTGCTCCAAGTCTGACACATGCTTGACACCAAATTTATAGAAATTATAGAAATTAATTATAGAAATTTCTAGAGCGAAGGGCCCTATGGGAATGTTTGAAACTCCTGTGGACATATGCAGGGCCAAAATGGGCCAGGCAGGGAGCAGCACAGCAAACACACTGCAGCCGGATTGCCAAGGAAAAGGTGGGAAGTGCTGGTTTCATGGCGTGTGTGAGGGGAAAGTGTGGGGACGGGCAGCCCTAACCCGCCTATGTCCCTCTCCCCAGGGCATATTGCTGTGAGCCCCCCAGTATCCCAGTGCTGCCACTGATTCTAGTGTGGAAGGAGAAGGCCTTTCTGTAAAACTGACTCCTTTTAGTTTTGGTTCCCTCCAGAGCGGTCCTTTGACCCCAGCCTCCTCCTCACCCACGTCGTCTCCAACGTCATCTGCTCCATCGTCTTCGGGGACCGGTTTGACTATGAAGATAAGAACTTTGTTACTTTGATTAGCCTCATATTGGAGATTAGCAAACTCCAGCAATCTTCCCGGGCAGCGGTATGTTGAGGGATTTGTTCTGGTTTTATTGACTGTAATGGGAAGGGGATTTAGCAATCTTTCTTTATTAATTTTCCCTAAAAATTGTTATATGACATTCCCCATAATGGTCCCCTTCTTCTCATTGGGCTGCTGTTACTACCAGACTGACCTTCCCATTTCTTTCTCGGCGATGTTTAATTTCCCTCACAAAACAAGTCATTAGCCAGAATTCGATTTGCTCAAGGATGTTCTAACACAACACAATTGGGACAAATCAGGGAAATCTCCAGTCAATACAGTGATACCAACGCCAGTCGTAATTCACATGCCCTAGCGCTTTTGAAATGTGCTATGTCAATGTAATCGCATTCCCCATCTCCAAAGCCAACTTCCTTTCGCTTCCATTTCATACCCACCCCGTAAGCGTGCTCCCCTTTTCTGAGAGCCTCCCCAAATGCACGGTGAAAGGCCAAACGTTCTGCTGATGTGATTCAGATAAAATTAATGAAGATACAATAACAGACAATCTGGCCCTGCAACTTCCGCTTCAGGAAGTGGAATGCATATTTTCCTTTTAGAGTTCATAATGGTGGATTGCTACCTAAGAAAATCTGTGGCAGGAACGAAGGCTAGGCATTTCCGTGGGTTTTTTCTTCAGGAGAAGAATGTGTGATTTGTTGGAAAAAATGGAGTATGTCTTAGGTGACATAACTAAACCTCGGTGCAGTTTTTCTGGGGAATTTGTATCTGTATTATACAGTCTTAGTTTGAACTTGCAATGTTCTGTTGAATTTTGATTTTGATTAAAAGGCTCCCTAAAAGTATTTAATTGTATGGCTGTAGTTGTGTCTTTGGGGCGACTAGTGATACTATCCTTGTCTCTTGAGTCCAGATAAATCAACCTATGTTTTTTTTTTTAAAATCTTTATAGCTGTACAATTTTTTCCCAACACTCATGGATTACGTTCCTGGACCTCACCAAAGGCTATTTAAATTATTTGATGAGTTCAGAAGCTTTGTTGGGGAGAGAGTGAACACACATAAAGCGTCTCTGGATCCCAATTGCCCTCGGGACTTCATCGATGCTTTCCTCATCAAAATCGATGAGGTGAGTGAGGGCAGCAGCTCTTTCCCAGCACTGCGGTAAGGATGTTAAATGTTGGTAAATTGACTCGTCAGGTAGTGGATGAAATTTCCGTCGTCTACTCAACTAGTCGATAGGCACTTCCGCATTCCTGCTTTGAAATGTACAAGAGCCGCTGCTGGGGATCTTGTACATTTCAAAGGAGGAATTCGGTACTCTCTGTGCAGCCCAGAGCCAGCTGACTCCGGGCTGGCATGAGAGTGTGCCTGCTTTGAAATGTACAAGAGTTCCCCTCTGACATTAGGCTCCCTGCCCCACTGCCAATTTGAAATGCAGCGCAGAGCAAGGTTCTGCTGGTGACTCCCCAGCGGATTCCGGTCTCCCCGCAGCATTTCAGCAGATGCCCGGGTTCCACAGCGCCACTTTGAAGTACCCTCTTCCCCCCTCCTCCTTTGCTGGCTCTATCGACTGGGCTATCCGATAACATCCGTACGCTTGGTGGGGGCTGAACATCTCCCGGGGCTACATTTGTTTAATATTGACCTGGGGCATGGGTGTTGAGACGCCCGAAGGGAAGAAACGGTTTGTACTGAAGGAAAGTACGCTATTCTGCTCTGTTCTCCTGCTTCCTATGAAGTAAAAAAAAATCAGCTGTTATATTGAAAAGGCCCAAGTACTGCAGTAATGCCGCTGTAATCTGTGGTGCCATGGGCCATTTATTTAAGGTTTTATAATGACAGCAGTTTGGTCACCTGTTAGGTAGAAGATGATTATTTTATGGCCTGATAAGAATATTTCTTATAGCTTTACATTCAAACCTGAAACACCTTCCCCAAATTGTTTTTCAGGGGCAAAAGAATGGCGACACAATATTTACAGAAGAAAGGATGCTACAAAGTACAGTTGGATTATTTTTCGCTGGAACAGTGAGCGTCAGCCACACCCTATGCTTTGGACTCCTGGTTCTTCTGAAATTCCCAGAAATAGAAGGTAACAACACACACGTGATTTCAGCCGCAGATCCAGAGAACATTTGGGATATGTGTGGGAGGGAACAGCTTTAACCATGATCTCAACAGCTATTTCGGCACATGAGAACTCTGAGGCTATGTCTACACTGGCGTAATTTTGCGCTAGAGCTATGCAAATGAGGCTAAGAGTGGAATATTGCCGAGCCTCATTTGCATATTTACTGATCCGGAATTTTGCGGAAGAGGGGGGTGACACAGTGGAGGGCAAATCTGTAGGAATTTACCGTTACTGTTAAACCTCACTCATCTGGTTACAGCGAAAGTTCACGAAGAGATTGACCGTGTGATTGGCCGAAGCCGAAGCCCCGGCATGGCAGATCGAAGCAAGATGCCCTACACAGATGCCGTGGTACATGAAATCCAGAGATTCCTTGCACTTGCGCCTATAGGTGTCCCGCGCGCTGTGACTAGAGATGTTCATCTCAAGCAGTACATGATTCCCAAGGTCAGTTCCGAATGTGTGCGTGTTAAGGGTCAAGTTGGTTTACTCTTCTCTCTGTTTAATTTCAAATTATTCCTTCAACATGATTGGTGCGGTGGGTTTGTTTACTGATTTATCTGTCATGGTCCAGGTGTTGTTGAGTCCCTCTCAGTCTCTACGTAAAGAAGAACAGACGTTGGAAGTGTTCAGGTTTTCCAAAGAAAGCAACAAAAAAAAACCCCTCCCAAACTCTCCACTGTGATCATCTACTTTGATTTCCTTTGTAGGAAGGAAGGCTCATAGACCTTCCTCTGACTAATTCCTTTAATGCAGCTTCTCTCTCATTTGTGGGGTATGTTGCTGATTTAACTAATCTAGCTACAACTACTCAAGAGAGAGATCTTGGAGTCATTCTCTGAAAATGATAGTTCTCTGAAAATATCCCTCTGTGCAGCAGCAGTCAATAAGCAAACAGAATGTCAGGAATCATTAACTAAGGGATAGAGACTAAGACAGAGAATATCTTATTTCCTCTGTATGTTACCATAGTGCGCACACATCTTGAATACTGCATTTAGATGTAGCCGCCTCATCTAAACAGAATATATTGACTTTGGAAAATGTTTTTAAAAAGGTAACATGATGAGGGGTTTGGAGATTAAAAAGACTGGGACTTTCCAGTTTAGTAAAGAGTTGACTAAGGCAGGATATGATAGAGGTCTATACAATTATGACTTGTGCGGAAAAGAGAATAAGGAAAAGTTATTTACCTAGTCCCACAGCATAAGTACTAGGGCTCACCACATGAAATTAATTGGTAGCAGGTTGAAAACAAACACACAGCGCGCAGTCAACCTGAAGAACAAGTTGCTAGGGGATGTTGTGAAGACCAGGAGTTTAACAGGGTTCAAAAAAGAACTAGATAGATTCATGGAAATCAGGACCATCAGTGCCTTTAGACCAGGTGGGAATGGGTGACAGGAAAGGGATTTCTTGATCATTCCTCCTTCTGTTCATTCCCCGTGGGGCACCTGGCATTGGCCATGGTCGGAAGACAGATACTGGGCTAGATGAACCTTTTGTCTGGCTCAGTGTGGCTGTTCTTATGTTCTTAGGTCAGATACACTGAGTAATAGGAAAAAATTATCTCCTCTATGTTACGGCACTTTACACAGAGACTGTACTATGGTTATTCCCAATTTACAAACGCAGTAACAAGGGATCTGAGACTGAAAATGACCTGTCCAAAGTCACCCCGTGTATCCCATCTCTGTCAGTGAGTAGTGTCAAGGGAGGACTGCACTTCCGTGGTATTCGCTCTCCTCATGAGATGTTATTTCTGCTTTGCTTGAAAGCATGAAGATCAGTCCCACAGTCAAGTGAATTTTGGAGGCTTCTCTCTTATGGTGAGTTTCCACCTTAAGTCTTTTTTTCTGCTTTTGCTAATTCAGGGCACCACGATATTCCCTGTACTGAAGTCAGTTCTATATGACAGCAGGGAATTTCCAAACCCAGAGCAATTCAACCCGGGACACTTCCTGGACGAAAATGGTGCCTTTAAGAAAAGCGATTTCTTCATGCCGTTTTCTGCAGGTAAAAGAAGCTGCTTTTGTTTCAGATCCCAGCCTGTCTCCTAACTTTCCCTGGTCGTTCTCAGACTGGTTTGTGCACAGTGTTTTGGGTGGCTCATGAGGAAGGATCTGTCACACTAGCAAAGCAGCTATCAGTCTTTGCACCACTGTCTCTTCCTGCTTATTGGTCTGAAGGGAGTGTTTGGACTAGGCATACACTCCCTTCGCTTCACGTCACCTGAAAACTTCTAGTCTTGCTTTGTGTGGTGTCTGTCTGGTGTAAATTAATCCGTGGTGAAAGGTGCAGACAAAGCTAACATCGAAGGGAATACCAAATCTAGAGTAGCCAGTTGTGTAGTCATGTGGGACCATGTAAATATCGACCATCCCTCACTGGTGTTTGTCAGCCTCTTCTTAAAACCTTCCAGTGACGGGAATTCCACAGCCTCCTTGGCAAGCCTGTTCTAGAGGTTGTCTAGCCCTATTTTTAATTTTCCTCTCTAATCTCTAACCTAAATCTCCCCGATTGCAGAGTAAACTCATTAATTCTTGTCCTACCGTCAGGGGGAAAAGGAGAACAATTAATTCCCATCCTCTTATAGCAGCCCTTAGGCTATCTGAAGTCTCTTTACTGTATCCCTGGTCTGTCATCGTGTCTGATGACCACACTGGTCTGGGGATCAGCTGTAAACCTTCGAGCATGATTCATTTTGTTGTGTTACTCTGAAATCTCTCCAATGTATCCATGATTCCTATAGCGAGGAGCTCAGAATGGGACAGGCTGCTCCAGTGGAGACCTCACCAGTGCTGAGCAGAGCAGGAGAATGCCCTGCCGTGTCTTGCATAACCCACGCCCGCTAATACATCCCAGAATGTTATTAGCCTATTCTGCAACTACATCACATGCTTTATGTCTATTTAATGTGTGATCCACCCCTTAAACTCTTCCAGCAGTACCACTGCTTTGCCGCTAGGGCCCATGGAATAGTTGTGCAAATATGAGACTCACACTGAATTCTGTTAACCGAGTCATTCATGAAAATATCAACCACTCTGCAACAAACTGTAAATAGCTACTTTTTCAACAATTGAAAGGTCAATCATCGAATAGTAACTTCATCTAGACCACATTCCCCTAGTTTGTAGGGGCCTCTCTCAGCTAGGCTGCTAACCCTGTTGTAGAAGTCCTTTGGTCTGAATTGGCTTGATTTGTTCTTCACAAATCCACACCGGCTTGGCTATTCCTCATCAATCTTTTATCACGTACATACCTTGAATTGGATTTAGTTAGTTTTGGTGTCTTTCTAGGCTGACTGGTTACAGTTGCTCTGATCTTCTTTCAAACCTTCAAGATCTCTGAGGGAACGGCCAGTATCTTCAATCTCTGTGTGCATCTAAACTTAACCCGGAGCTGTGGCTTCCATAACAACTGTATTTAAAATGTGCTGCAAAGAAAGATCTCCTGCCTCAACTCAAAATTCCGTTTCCTTGCAGGGAAACGGATTTGCTTGGGAGAAGGCCTGGCTCGCATGGAGCTCTTTTTGATACTCACGGCGATTTTACAGAACTTCACCCTGAAACCCGTTGTTGAACCCAAAGATATTGATATTATTCCAGCAACATCATCTCTGGGCAATCATCCAAAACCACATGAGCTCCATGTACTTTGTCGGTAAAGGTTACCTCAGTACACGGGGAGTGCATCTGGAAGGCATAGAAATGCAGTGTCTGTTCACAGCAGAGGTAGATGCACCACTGAATGCTGAGGTCATGTTGGCCTCACCTCTTCCCTTCCCAATCCTCCACGCTTGCAGAAATTTGTATTATAGTTCATGCCGGTTCCAGGGTGGCTGGGAAGGCTTTATCTGGTTTTTTGGCTCCCTCGGTGCCTTGAACTTCCCGTAGCCGTACCTGTGAACCTGGGGAGCCCCAGAACCTGCATGGAATATAAAAGCTCAAGTTCACTCAGTCACTTCCAGCTGCTGCACTTTTCTCCAGCAGGAGATGCCGGAACACGCCCAACCCCGCCCTCTGGAGAGCCCAGGTGCTGTGCTGCTTCCTTTGCAGGTTCCTTCCCCTCCTCCCTACAGAGCTCCCTAGCCACTGGGCCCCTCACCGATCCTCTCTCTCTGCATGGCTGCTGGGCACCCCTCCCAGCTGCTAAGGAAGCTAAATTGTCTGAATAACAAGCCTTGAGGATAAGGGGGAAGCAGTAGATGTGCTGTACTTAGACATAAGAAAAGCACCTAATACAGTCGCGCATGATCTTCTTAATAATAAACTAGGGCAATACAGTGTCAATGGGGGTACCATAAGGTGGTTGCTTAACCGGTTGGATAACCACTCTTAGTGAGTCGTTATCAATGATTCGCAGCCATGCTGGAAGGGCATAATGAGTGGGGTTGTGCAAGGATCAGTTTTGGGACCGGTTCTGCTCAATAGCTTCATCAACCACTTAGGTGATAGCATAGAGAGAACGTTTAGAAAGTTTGCAGATGATCCCAACCTAGAGAGATAGCAAGTGCTCTGGAAGACAGGGTCATAATACAAAATGATCTGGACAAACTGGAGAAATGGTCTGAGGTAAATAGGTAAAGATCAATAAAGAGAAAGGCAAAGTGCTCAACTTAGGAAGGAACAGTCAGTTGCACACGTACAGGATGGGAAGCGACTGTCTAGGAAGGAGTCCTGCAGAAAGGGATCTAGGGGTCAGAGTGGACCACAGGTATGAGCCAACAGTGTGATACTGTTGCAAAAAAAGGAAATGGATGCCTTAACAGGAGCGTTGTGAGCAAGACATGAGAGGTGATTCCTTCGCTCTGCTCTGTGCTGAGTTGGCCTCAACGGGAGTCAGATTCCAGCCGTTTTCTTCCTCTCAGGGTGCAAATTCCCGGGAAAGGGGAGGCCTGACACCTTGTTTTACTGTGTGAAGAAAGGACAGAGATTCCCAGTTAGCTGTACGTGCTGCTTGCCTTTATGCGCCCCCAGGATCAATGAAGGGCCATTGTGCAGGCTGCCTGTGTAATGCCGGGAAGTCAAAATCAATCAGGAACCTGCTGAGCCTCTACTACATGAGCAAAAGGCCAGCGGGCTCCCAGCTAAGGCTCTAGGGCAGACTCATCACTCTCTCTGTAAGTGTTCTCAGTGCACTAGACCCAAACAACCTGGCACTGGCATTTCTAATGCCCAAGTATAGCGCTCTTCATGAGCTACATTTTACATCACCAGTGTTCACAAACCCACCTGGCACCCGATGGAAAACCTGCTCCATTTCTTTTACAAAGGAATTGCACAAGTGTTGTTTTTTTCAAATGTGATTTGCTTTGGGTCAGGGATTTGTCTGGAATGGGGGGCAGGACAGGGGAAGAGAGGAGGGAGACAGTGGGGAGGGGGAAGGGAGAGGGCCTTTGCAGAGCAAGGGTGGAGTCTGGGTGGGGCCATGTGCAGAAAACACCTGCTGCGGCGTTAGCCAGGCTCCACAGGCGGCAGCTTCCCCCACTGCCCATGCTGAACGACCTGGGCTTGGGCATGAATCTGACTGTCGTTGATTCTGGACTCAAGTCCTCGGTGACAGAAATGAGTTCATTGTCTTGAATCAGATAATTGCTGGATTTTTATATAACGGTGATTTTAAAAATAAAGTATAATATCAAAACTAACCGTCCATTGACGCGCAAAGCCACGTGCCGTGATCGTGGGGTATTCTCAGACAGGCGCAGGTGGGAACAGACGCCGCATGAGTTCTCAGGTCAACTTTGGTGCAGTTGACAATTATGGAAACTTTGTCATTGACCAAGAGTTGGTAACAGTGTCTGGCCCTTGAGAGCCAATCACCCAATCGCGATGATACAACACTTGGGGCTCAACATCTTGCAGAGTTTTCTGTGGCTTGGCTAGAACTAGAGTTCTCCCTGCCCTGTTCTTTCATGCCATTTAAAGGAAGCGCAGTGTTAACACAGGTAAGCAGGGTCTGAATGAAGAACCTAAACCGTTCGCATGCCCAACACTTCTGTACAGCCCCCCACTCTCATTCACCAGCCAAGGTCAGTTTGCAGTACGCTATGATGCATTAGAACTAGCTGTGTGTGTCTTTTTATTTTTATTCTGTAGCTTCCTTTGATCTGTCTGTTTTCACTTGCAAACATTTAAATCCTATGGTTTTACTTAATCCGGTCACTTTTGTGTACTATCAAGCCCAGTGTAAATAATTATTACCTGTGGGTGCAATTGGTGCGCATATTCTCTCTTTCATTGAGTAAGTGGCCAAACGTCCTTTGAGCTTTCTTTGTGTAAATTTGTTACTTAGAGAAAGACGGATAGTTTGGGGCTTCGATCCTTTTTGAGGGGTGGGTTCCTGGGTGCTGTGTCCTAGACCTGCCTACTCCCAGAGCTGAACAGGTCCAGTGTGTCTATTGCCAGCCCTGGGGAGGCAGAAGGCAGTCCCATTCACATTCCTGAGCCCTCCACCCCCTTCCGGGTCCCAATTCTTTCCTTCCCCTGAAGCTGCCCCCAAATAAAACCTCCCGTTCTTTGAACAATGGTCTCTTTATTGGTTGAACTGCAGGGCTGGATGGGGGATTAAAGGCAAACACAAGGAATGCAGAGGCAACTTGTGGAGAGCCACGTGGAAGAGGCTCAAAATACTGGCTTCAAAGCCTCTCTGATTTTCCCTACCCTTCGCTGTGCTCTTCTTACCGAGCTGGTGTCTGCCTGCTCAAGTTCTCTGGTGAGGCGCTCTGCCTCAGCCCCATACGCTGACAGATAAATTTTCCCCTGGCTCTCGCAGAGATTATGGAGCGTACAACACACGGCCACCACAAGGGACATGTTGCCTTTGCTGAAATCAAGGCCGAATCAGGAGACTCCTGAGCCTTCCCTTTAAACGTCCAAATGCACGTTCGACCACCATCCTGCCCTCACTCAGCCTGTTGTTGAACTCCTCCAGGCTGGTGTCTGGGCCGCCCGTGTACAGGTTCAAGAGCCATGGGCAAGGTGCTCAAGGGTCAAGATGGGGAGGTGCACTCCACGTAGGGTCCCACGGCAGTTAGGGAGCCCCACCACAGCAAAGCCACGCACTATGGTGTCCACAGTTCCCAGAATCCCAACCCTCTGTAGCACAAGGGCATCGATCACCTGGGCTACTTGTGCAACAGCAGGCCCCACTGTAGATTTCCTTGCTCCGAACTGATTGGCCGCTGATCGGAAGCTGTCTGGCGCTGCACACTTCCAAGGGGCAATTGCCACACGCTTCTCAATAGCCAGAGTGGGTTTCACGGCGCCAGGACCGGCATTGCACTGTATCCAGAGGATTGAATGGTGGCTGTGCAGGTCCTCCATGCCACCCCCAGCTTTCTCCTAATCCTCTTCCTTTTAGTGGGCCTGGCGTGCACTGTCCAAGTGCTGCAGCATTGAACGTCCCACGACACACACATCAGCATCACAATGGCAGTGGCAAACCAGGCTCTGGGCTCATCTTCCTGACGACTGTGAAGACAAGGAGAGCCCCTAAAGGTGCGAGCGCACTGCTTCCCCTTTATCACACTGCAGGGCAGAGGGACGAGGTGAGTGTAATATGGGATGCTGGAGGCATGAGCCAATAGCCAGCCTCCGCACGGCTTTTGTCACAGCGGACACTATGAGCATAGCCCATCATGCAAAGCTACCCATGGTGCATTGCTCTCTGAGTCGATGGTAGGTTGCCTACACGGGATGCGCTGCTTCAGACTACATTTGATTTACCCCGTGGTGTGGACATGGACTTAGCAATATCGGGTGGTAAGAAATCAGCCTTGACTTGGAGTATAGTCGCACCCTCAGAGTCTTAATGTTTCAGTTTGACACCAAGAGTCGTACAGAGATGGCATCAAGGAAGGTCGACCACAAGAGATTTTAAAGATTTTGTGAAATCTCTGGAAACAATCAGGATTCGGTCTCAATTTGTAACAAATTTCAAGATCCAGTTTTTCTCAAGTGTCAGCTGATCCTTTATCCATAGACTAAATCTTGGAGCACAACATGAAAAGGAATCCTTATCCTACACATGTTCCAGCTGGCACCACGCATCTGAGAAATGTTTAACCACACGGCTGGAGAGAGCGGGTCGTTTCATGGCAGTATGGGCTACTTTACAGTAATTCTGTATAGGGTTAAATATCAATCTCCATCAATGAGTACACAGGAGAAGGGGAGATGAGCTATTACTAAAAGTTCAAAGGACTTTGTTCCTAGTTTCATAACTCTGATCATCTTTCATAGTCGTTACCACTGAGCGCTCCTATTGGCCAACTCCTTGCACCCACCTTTGCTGTGCAGAATATAAAAAGGGAGATGTCTGAAATACAAATAATCCCTGAACCATTGCTACACCCGACAATGGACCCGCTGGGAACAACCACTCTGTTCCTGGTCATTTGTGTCTCTTGCCTTCTCTTTCTCTTCACGTGGAGAAAGACGCCTGGAAGTGGGAAGCTGCCACCTGGGCCTGTTGCTTTACCCCTCATTGGAAACATGCTGCAGCTGAGAGAGAAGAGCTTGTCCCAGCATCTAGACGAGGTAAGGGTGTTCTCTTGCTGGGTGGGTAGCAGGCATTTAGCACAGCCTAGCTCAAGCCCAGCCTGGTGGCAGTGCCATGTTCACTGAAATGCCCGAGTTACTGCTTCACAAAACAATCAGCCTTGGACTGCAGATGTAAATGGTTTGGGATAATCCACTGCTTGTGTTACAGGTGAGTGTGTTATTCAGAGGTAACCCAGAGAGCCTCCACAGCAGCACTGCCCTGGGTAGAAGTTGTCGCTGGCTGGGCTCAGTGGTCTAGTGTGTTATGTAAGGAAATGGCAGACACAAGGCTTCAATTCTGGTCCTACCTCTTCCACAGACTCTAGGTGTGCCCTTGGGCATGTCACATAACCTCTCTGCCGTTGTTTCCCATCTGTGAAATTGCTCTATTGACATTTGCCTGGATCACAATAGGAAGGTTAGGCAGAGACTGCAGCTCAGCATAGAATCAGCTCACAAGACTGATTAAATGCAGACAGCATTTCTGTGGAGTTTGAAGTGTCATTTCTACAAAGCGCTCAAAATCTCTATTAAGAGCCCCATAATAATGCAGGTTGCTCTTCCAATTGGAACAGACAGAATTATTGTGGGATCAGGCAGAGAGGGACACATACATTGATAGGGGAAACCTGTATAATAACATGATGCACTGAGATGTCAGGCAGTCTCAGACCTCCAAGGCATGTCGGTGCCAAACTCTCCTGGAGAGTTGTGGCTGAAATGGCCAAGTCTGGGCAGTGATCAGTGGTCAGAATTGGGTAGTATTAGCTGAGTGACAGGAAAGTGTTTGTGTCATTTGATCTTCTCCCCCCCATTCTTACCCTTTAAGAATTGGGTCTAAGCTAACACACATTGGCCAATTTGTTCAATTCTTACAGCTCAGTAGAACGTACGGCTCGATTTTCACGATCTACTTGGGCTCCGAGCGGGTTGTGGTGCTCCATGGATATGAGGCGGTGAAGGAAGCTCTGGTCGATCTTGGGGACGAGTTCAGCAGAAGAGGAAAAATGCCACTATTTGAGACAGCTACCAAGGGAACAGGTATGTGTGGATGGAATAACATCTGCGTATAGGACTGATATTATTTGTTTGGCGAGAAAAGAGGCAGAGTTTTGTTAATACTAGTAAAAATCAGAGAGCATAGACACAAAATCTGTGACGCTGAAGTTGAAGCTGAACCTTTGGCTCAGGCATGTTTGGTTGTTTGCCAAACAAACAGACAGCGTCAGGCCTCCCTCCTTTCAGGCCTGTTCTCTACTCTTTTCCAGGTATTGGTTTCATCAATGGGGAGCCGTGGAAGCAGGTCCGGAGATTTCTCCTCACAACCCTGAGAGGATTTGGGATGGGGAAGAAAAGCATTGAGGAGCGGATCCAGGAGGAAACCCGTTTTCTGGTGGAAAGACTCAGAAACACGCACGGTGGGGATTGTTTCTTGTCCACTGAACACTGAGCAGAAAGACAACTCTTGTCTTTGCTTTTCATGATGTTATTTGTTTGGGTCTAACATCTTATAATGGAAGCCGTGAGCTGCCCCGACAGCACCCTATAGTGATGTCATAAGAAAGGATGGGTGAAAGGTGCCAGAGATAAACCCTTCCGGTTGCTGCTTTGTCACATTTGTCCCCTGTGATGTGACCAAAGCACAAACGCATGATGCTTGTCTAGAGTGTGTAGACACTGACACAGTGAGCTGCATTAGAGAGGGTTAGTTCCAGTGTGCTGGGTTCACAAGCCACCTATACCTATGGTTTGCTAATTCTCATTTTCTTCCCTGCTCCAAGTCTGACACACGCTTGGCACCAAATTTCTAGAGTGAAGGGCTCCGTGGGAACGTCTGTAACCCCGTGGACATAGGCAGGGCTTCATAAAGGATGCTCGTTCCCTTGTTGGATGATTTCATGTGCCCATCTTTTGTTATTTCATGTCTTTGGTCCAGGCGCGTTCCTGCCATCTCCATTTCAATGCCTGGGCCACCAGTTACTGCTTCCCCTTCCTCTAGGATTTTTCCCTCGTGACCTTTTCTCTCTCCATCTGACACTGAGCATCTATCTCCAGCAGCTGTTTGAGAACTTGGAGAGTAGGCGGGGGGTCTTCAAACATCCCCAGGTGTCAGCAAGGTAGAGCGAGAGCGACTCCACCTGGTGCTAGCTGGTGATGATGGTACTACCACACAAGTGATGGCCTAGCCACTGGGCAGCCCCCCTTGTGAATGGGTCTCAGGGCAGCTGAGCACTTGGCCAGTCCGCGTGCGACAGGGCCTGATGCTGTCATCCCCTGGATAGCTCTTCAAAACCACCCGGTGCGCCCAGCCTGGCTCTCCAGGGCTGGTTTCAAGGCTCTGGGATCCATCATCAGCCATTGCTACTGTAGTGGTGTCTGAGCACTCTGGATTCTTCCAAATCGCTGTGCCTTGGGGTAGCTGCCCACTTTGCCCCCACCTGTCTGCGCACCTGACTGAGCAGGATCCGTTCTGTGAAATTGGCTCCAGACCAGACAGGAGGGTATCGCTCAGACAGGGACTGATGGCCCTTTGTCAGACCAAAACGGGCCAGGCAGGGAGCCGCACAGCGCAAACACTGCAGCCGGATTGCCAAGGAAAAGGTGGGAAGTGCTGGTTTCATGGCGTGTGTGAGAGGAAATTGTGGGGACGGGCAGCCCTAACCCCCCTAAATCCGTTTCCGCAGGGCATATTGCTGTGAGACCCCCAGTATCCCAGTGCTGCTGCTGACTCTAGTGTGGAAGGAGAAGTCCTTTCTGTAAAACTGACTCCTTTTAGTTTTGGTTCCCTCCAGAGCGGTCCTTTGACCCCAGGCTCTTCCTCGCCCACGTTGTCTCCAACGTCATCTGCTCCATCGTCTTCGGGGACCGGTTTGACTATGAAGATAAGAACTTTGTTACTTTGATTAGCCTCATATTGGAGATTAGCAAACTCCAGCAATCTTCCCGGGCAGCGGTATGTTGAGGGATTTGTTCTGGTTTTATTGACTGTAATGGGGAGGGGATTTCGCATTCTTTCTTTAGTAATTTTCCCTAAAAATTGTTATATGACATTCCCCATAATGGTCCCGTTCTTCTCATTGGGCTGCTGCTACTATCAGACTGACCTTCCAGCTTCTTTCTCGGGGATGTTTAATTTCCCTCACAAAACAAGTCGTCAGCCAGAATTCGATTTGCTCAAGGATGTTCTGTGACAACACAATTGGGACAAATCAGGGAAATCTCCAGTCAATACCGTGATACCAACGCCAGTCTTAATTCACATGCCCTAGCGCTTTTGAAATGTGCTATGTGAATGTAATCGCATTCTCCATCTCCAAAGCCAACTTCCTTTCGCTTCCATTTCATACCCACCCCGTAAGCGCGCCCCCTTTTTCTGAGAGCCTCCCCAAATGCACAGTGAAAGGCCAAATATTCTGCCGATGTGATTCAGATAAAATTGATGAAGATACAATAGCAGACAGTCTGGCCCTGCATCTTCCGCTTCAGGAAGTTGAATGCATATTTTCCTTTTAGAGTTTATAATGGAGGATTGCTACCTAAGAAAATCTGTGGCAGGAGGGAAGGCTAGGCATTTCCGTAGGTTTTTTCTTCAGGAGAAGAATGTGTGATTTGTTGGAAAAAATGGAGTATGTCTTAGGTGACATAACTAAACCTCAGTGCAGTTTTCTGGGGAATTTGTATCTGTATTATACAGTCTTAGTTTGAACTTGCAATGTTCTGTTGAATTTTGATTTTGATTAGAAGGCTCCCTAAAAGTATTTAATTGTATGGCTGTACTTGTGTCATTGGGGTGACAAGTGAGACTGTCCTTGTCTCTTGAGTCCAGATAAATCAACCCATGTTTTTTTTTTTCAATCTTTATAGCTGTACAATTTTTTCCCAACGCTCATGGATTATGTTCCTGGACCTCACCAAAGGCTATTTGAAATTTTTGAGGAGTTAAGAAGATTTGTTGGGGAGAGAGTGAAAGTACATAAAGCGTCGCTGGATCCCAGTTCCCCTCGGGACTTCATTGATGCTTTCCTCATCAAAATCGATGAGGTGAGTGAGGGCAGCAGCTCTTTCCCAGCAGTGTGGTAAGGATGTTAAATATTGGTAAATTGACTAGTCAGGTAGTGGATGAAATTTCCGTTGTCTACTCAACTGGTCGATAGGCACTTCCGCATTCCTGCTCTGAAATGTACAAGAGCCGCTGCTGGGGATCTTTTACATTTCAAAGGAGGAATTCGGTACTCTGTGTGCAGCCCAGAGCCAGCTGACTCCGGGCTGGCATGAGGGCATGCCTGCTTTGAAATGTACAAGAGTCCCCCTCTGACACTTGGCTCCCTGCTCCACTGCCAATTCCTCTTCCCCCCTCCTCCTTTGCTGCCTCTATCAACTGGGCTGTCCGATAACATCCTTATACTTGGTGGGGGCTGAACATCTCATGGGGATACATTTGTTTAATAATCATAGACTCATAGAACCATAGCACTGGAAGAGACCTCAGAAGGTCATCAAGTCCAGCCCCCTGCTCTAGGCAGGACCAATCCCAACTAAATCAACCTGGTTAGGGCTGTGTCAAGCCAAGACTTAAACACCTCTAGGGATGGAGACTCCACTACTTCCCTAGGTAACCCATTCCAGTGCTTCACCACCCTCCTAGTGAAATAGTTTTTCCTAATATCCAACCTGGACCTCTCCCACCACAACTTGAGACCATTGCTCCTTGTTCTGCCATTTGTCACTACTGAGAACAGCCTCTCTCCAGCCTCTTTGGAACCTCCCTTCAGGAAGTTGAAGGCTGCTATCAAATCCCCCCTCACTCTTCGCTTCCGCAGACTAAACAGACCCAAGTCCCTCAGCCTCTCCTCATAAGTCATATGCTCCAGCCCCCTAATCATTTTTGTTGCCCTCTGCTGGACCCTCTCCAATGAATCCACATCCTTTTTGTAGTAGGGGGCCCAGAAATGCACACAATACTCCAGATGTGGCCTCACCAGAGCCGAATAAAGGGGAATAATGACATCTCTGGATCTGCTGGCAATGCTCCTCTTAATGCAACCTAATATGCCATTAGCCTTCTTGGCTACAAGGGCACACTGTTGACTCATATCCAGCTTCTCATCCACTGTAACCCCTAGGTCTCTCTGCAGAACTACTAATTAACTGGTTGGTCCCCAGCTTGTAACTATGCTTGGGATTCTTCCGTCCCAACTGCAGGACTCTACACTTGTCCTTGTTGAACCTCATCAGATTTCTTGTGGCCCAATCCTCCAATTTGTCTAAGTCACTCTGGACCCTATCTCTGCCCTTAAGCGTATCTACCTCTCCCCCCAGCTTAGTGTCATTTGCAAACTTGCTGAGGGTGCAATCCATCCCTTCATCCAGGTCATTAATAAATATATTGAACAAAATCGGTCCTAGAACCGAACCTTGGGGCACTTCGCTAGAAACCAACTGCCATCCTGACATCGAGCCGTTGATCACTACCCGCTGGGCCTGGCCTGGCCTCCTAACCATCTTTCTATCCATCTTACCATCCATTTATCCAATCCACATTCCCTTAACTTGCTGGCATGAA
Source organism: Pelodiscus sinensis (assembly GCF_049634645.1). Taxonomy (NCBI): domain Eukaryota; kingdom Metazoa; phylum Chordata; order Testudines; family Trionychidae; genus Pelodiscus; species Pelodiscus sinensis. Next base: position 33,838 of record NW_027465923.1, read on the forward strand.
TATTGTGGGAAACCGTATCAAAAGCCTTGCTAAAGTCAAAGTATATAACATCCACTGACTTTCCCATGTCCTCAGAGCCAGTTACCTAATCATAAAAGCTAATCAGATTGGTCAGGCACGACTTGCCCTTTGTGAATCCATGCTGACTATTCCTAATCACTTTCCTCTCATCCAAGTGCCTCAAAATGGATTCCTTAAGGATCCCTTCCATGATTTTTCCAGGAACCAAGGTAAGACTGACCGGCCTATAGTTCCCTGGATCGTCCTTCTTCCCTTTTTTATAATGACAGCAGTTTGGTCACCTGTTGAGTAGAAGATGTTTATTTTATGGCCTGGTAAGACTATTTCTTACAACTTTACATTCAAACCTGAAACGCTTTCCCCAAATTGTTTTTCAGGAGCAAAAGAATGGCGACTCAATATTTACAGAAAAAAGTATGCTAGAAAGTACAGTTGAGTTATTTTTTGCTGGAACAGTGAGCGTCAGCCACACCCTATGCTTTGGACTCCTGGTTCTTCTGAAATACCCAGAAATAGAAGGTAACAATACACACGTGCTCTCAGTCGCAACTTTTAAAGTGATAATTAGAAAATATTATAATAGGAAAACCATGATAGCCAATCTATCAGTGCAAAGACACTAGAAGGTGTCTTTCCAGTAGATACACAGATGTTACCACCATTTTTCAATGCCAGGTGTGTTTCTTTTCCTGGTAAGTTAATCGGCCATTGGAAATAAATTCTTGACCATTGTTATTTCTTTATACAGTGCCTTCGATATTTCTGTATAACAAGAGAAAACACACTTCAATTCAAGATACTAAGGATGTAAAGTTTCAAAACACTAAACAAATTTAACAACACAATTTGCATTTACAGATGACTGATCTTAAAGCCTTTTTTTGCCCCTTGGACCTGTTTTGTTTTATAGTACAATGGCCCTGTTTACAACAATAAGATCTATATTGACAATGTAACAACACTATACATCTTACATTGCCCTCTATACACGGTCTTTTTCAAGGGCATTCTCAAATACGAAAGAAGTGAGCAAAGAGTCCTGTTCTAAGAGTAGCAATCTGGCCAAATCACTTCACTCTGAGAATTGGGGGAAAAAAGTCTCAGGTGTCAATAGATTTATTTAGGAAAGAACACATTATAATTTTGGGGTTGAGAAGCAGTAAAATAACGACCTCAGCTTTCCATTGGGAGCAACCGGAATGTCAAAGGGAATCACTGAAAGAAAGCCGCTGAGCTTTGTGGGGGAGACGTGAGAAATGCCTGGAGCAAGAAATGGATACACAGTGTGTCCCCTTCAGCCACCAGATCACCTGGCAGTGAGCCATGTTGCTATCACATGGTGGTAGTTCATTGGTTAAGGGAAGTGAGTGGAAGATGGGTCGGGGGGTTTCCTGCCCCAGGCCCCTGCAGGCAGGAGTTCTCATCTGAAGAACCCCATTGCAACGCGCAGTCTTGTGCCTGTATTGACCATCTGAGCAAAGGGCCCCAGGGCTGAATGAGCCGTTGGGAGTGAATTCCTCTCTCAGATCCAGACCAGAGTTGATGCTCCCAGGCAGGGGCGGCTCGTGAAGTGGAGGCAGTCTCGGCTGACACTGGCCAGGCTGTGCCAGCTCTGAGAGTAACAGGCAAGCTGCAGGTGGAGTGGACTGGCAAAGTCATCGCATCTTCCGAAGTTATCAGCTTGCCGGTGTCAAGATTGTGGAACTCAAAGCTCGGCCAGTGCTCGAGACTCTGCCCAGAGCAGAGGGGGGTGACACAGCGGAGGGCAAATCTGTAGGAATTTACCGTTACTGTTAAACCTCACTCATCTGGTTACAGCGAAAGTTCACGAAGAGATTGACCGTGTGATTGGCCGAAGCCGAAGCCCTGGCATGGCGGATCGAAGCCAGATGCCCTACACAGATGCCGTGGTACATGAAATCCAGAGATTCCTTGCACTTGCGCCTATAGGTTTCCCACATGCTGTGGCTAGAGATGTTCATCTCAAGGAGTACGTGATTCCCAAGGTCAGTTCCGAATGCCTGCGTGTTAAAGGTCAAGTTGGTTTACTCTTCTCTCTGTTTAATTTCAAATTATTCCTTCAACGTGATTGGTGCGGTGGGTGTGTTTACTGATTTATCAGTCATGGTCCAGGTGTTGTTGAGTCCCTCTCAGTCTCTACCTAAAGAAGAACAGAAGTTGGAAGTGTTCAGGTTTTCCAAAGCAAGCAACAAAAAAAACTCCTCCAATTCAAAGTTATGATATTTTTAATAGATTCAAACTTACACATTTGGTCAACTCTTTTAGAACTCTTTGGTGAAATTTCTCTGTACCTGTTGCTTTCAAAATGTCTAACTTCAGAAGCTTCACGCATTCTATAGTAGTGTGCATAGATACAAGGCCAGAGGAGACCACTGTGATCATCTACTTTGATTTTCTTTCCAGGAAGGAAGGCTCATAGGCCTTTCTCAGACTAATTCCTTTAATGCAGCTTCTCTCCCATATGCGGGGTATGTTGCTGATTTAACTAATCTGGCTACAGCTACTCAAGAGAGAGCTCTTGGAGTCATTGTGGATAGTTCTCTGAAAATATCCCTCTGTGCAGCAGCAGTCAATAAGCAAACAGAATGTCAGGAATCATTAACTAAGGGATAGAGACTAAGACAGAGAATATCTTATTGCCTCAGTATGTGGCCATGGTTCGCCCACATTTAAAATACTCTGTATAGATGTAGCCGCCTCATCTAAAAAGAATATATTGACTTTGGAAAATGTTTTTAAAAAGTAACATGATGAGGGGTTTGGAATGGGTAATGAGATTAAAAAGACTGGGACTTAACAGTTTAGTAAAGAGTTGACTAAGGCAGGATATGATAGAGGTCTGTGCAATTATGACTTGTGCGGAAAAAGAGAATAAGGAAAAGTTATTTACCTAGTCCCACAGCATAAGTACTAGGGCTCACCAAATGAAATTAATTGGTAGCAGGTTGAAAACAAACACAGCGCGCAGTCAACCTGAAGAACAAGTTGCTAGGGGATGTTGTGAAGACCAGGAGTTTAACAGGGTTCAAAAAAGAACTAGATAGATTAATGGAAATCAGGACCATCATGTTAGACCAGGTGGGAATGGGTGACAGGAAAGGGATTTCTTGATCATTCCTCCTTCTGTTCATTCCCCGTGGGGCACCTGGCATTGGCCATGGTCGGAAGACAGATACTGGGCTAGATGAACCTTTTGTCTGGCTCAGTGTGGCTGTTCTTATGTTCTTAGGTCAGATACACTGAGTAATAGGAGAAAATTATCTCCTCTATCTTACGGCACTTTACACAGAGACTGTACTATCGCCATCCCCAATTTACAAACGCAGTAACAAGGGATCTGAGACTGAAAATGACCTGTCCAAAGTCACCCCGTGTATCCCATCTCTGTCAGTGAGTAGTGTCAAGGTGGACTGCACTTCAGTGGAATTCGCTCTGCTCATGAGATGTTATTTCTGCTTTGTTTGAAAGCATGAAGTTGAGGGGATTCACAAAAATGAAGAAAAACAAAGATCAGTCCAACAGTCAAGTGAATTTTGGAGGTTTCTCTCTTTTGGCGAATTTCCACCTTAAGTCTTTTTTCTGCTTTTGCTAATTCAGGGCACCACGATATTCCCTGTACTGAAGTCAGTTCTATATGACAGCAGGGAATTTCCAAACCCAGAGCAATTCAACCCGGGACACTTCCTGGACGAAAATGGTGCCTTTAAGAAAAGCGATTTCTTCATGCCGTTTTCTGCAGGTAAAAGAAGCTGCTTTTGTTTCAGATCCCGGCCTGTCTCCTAACTTTCCCTGGTTGTTCTCAGACTGGTTTGTGCGCAGTGTTTTGGGTGGCTCATGAGGAAGGATCTGTCACACTAGCAAAGCAACTATCAGTCTTTGCACCACTCTCTCTTCCTGCTTATTGGTCTGAAGGGAGTGTTTGGACTAGGCATACACTCCCTTTGCTTCACGTCACCTGAAAACTTCTGGTCTTGCTTTGTGTGGTGTCTGTCTGGTGTAAATTAATCCATGGTGAAAGGTGCAGACAAAGCTAACATCGAAGGAAATACCAAATCTAGAGGAGCCAGTTGCGTAGTCATGTGGGACCATGTAAATATCGACTATCCCTCACTGGCGTTGGTCAGCCTCTTCTTAAAACCTTCCAGTGACGGGAATTCCACAGCCTCCATGGCATGTCCTAGAGCTTGACTAACCCTATTTTTAATTTTCCTCTCTAATCTCTAATCTAAATCTCCCTGATTGCAGAGTAAACCCATTAATTCTTGTCCTACCATCAGGAGGAAAAGGAAAACAATTAATTCCCATCCTCTTATAGCAGCCCTTAGGCTATCTGAAGTCTCTTTACTGTATCCCTGGTCTGTCATCGTATCTGATGACCACACTGGTCCGGGGATCAGCTTTTGTAAACCTTCGAGCATGATTCATTTTGTTGTGTTACTCTGAAATCTCTCCAATGTATCCACGATTCCTATAGCGAGGAGCTCAGAATGGGACAGGCTGCTCCAGTGGAGACATCACCAGTGCTGAGCAGAGCAGGAGAATGCCCTGCCGTGCCTTCCGTAACCCACGCCCGCTAATACATCCCAGAATGTTATTAGCCTATTCTGCAACTACATCACACTACATTCCTACTTTGAGGAAGTTTTTTTGACAATTGACAGTTCAACCATCTAATGGTAATTTCATCTAGTCCACATGCCCCTGGTTTGTAGAGGCCTCTCTCTGATAGATCACTGAGCCTGTTGTAGAAATCTTTTGGTCTGAATTGGCTTGATTTGTTCTTCACAAATCCACACTGGCTTGGCTTTTCCTCATCAATCCTTTATCACCTACATGCTTTGAATTGGATTTAGTTAGTTTTGGTGTCTTTCTAGGCTGACTGGTTACACTTGCTCTGATCTTCTTTCAAACCTTCAACATCTCTTAGGGAACGGCCATTATCTTCAATCTCTGTGTGCATCTAACCTTAACCCGGAGCTGTTGCTTCCATAACAACTGTATTTAAAATGTGCTGCAAAGAAAGATCTCCTGCCTCAACTCAAAATTCCGTTTCCTTGCAGGGAAACGGATCTGCTTGGGAGAGGGCCTGGCTCGCATGGAGCTCTTTTTGATACTCACGGCGATTTTACAGAACTTCACCCTGAAACCCGTTGTTGAACCCAAAGATATTGATATTATTCCAGCAACATCATCTGTGAGCAATCATCCAAAACCATATGCGCTCCGTGTTCTTTGTCGGTAAAGGTTACCTCAGTACAAGGGAAGTGCTTGTGGTAGGCACAGAAATGCAGTGTCTATACACAGCAGAGGTAGATGCACCATTGAATGCTGGGGTTGTGTTGGCCTCACCTCTTCCCTTCTCTACCCCCCAAGCTAGCAGAAATTCTTACTATGGTTCATGCAGGATCCAGGGTGGCTGGGAAGGCTTTATCTGCTTTTTGGCTTCCTGGGTGCCTTGGACTTCCCGTAGCCGTACTAGTGAACCTGGTGAGCGGTGCCCCAGAACCTGCATGGAATATAAAAGCTCAAGTTCACTCAGTCACTTCCAGCTGCTGCACTTTTCTCCAGCAGGAGATGCCGGATCACGCCCAACCCCGCCCTCTGGAGAGCCCAGGTGCTGTGCTGCTTCCTTTGCAGGTTCCTTCCACTCCTCCCTACAGAGCTCCCTAGCCACTGGGCCCCTCACCGATCCTCTCTCTCTGCATGGCTGCTGGGCACCCCTTCTAGCTGCTAAGAAAGCTGAATAACAAGCCAGGAGGATAAGGGGGAAGCAGTAGATGTGCTGTACTTAGACATAAGAAAAGCACCTAATACAGTCGCGCATGATCTTCTTAATAATAAACAAGGGCAATACAGTGTCAGTGGGGCCTAATATAACGTTGTTACATAACCGGTTGGATAACCACTCTGAATGAGTCATTATCAAAGATTCACAGCCATGCTGGAAGGGCATAATGAGTGGAGTTGTGCAAGGATCAATTTTGGGACCGGTTCTGATCAATAGCTTCATCAGCCACTTAGATGACGGCATAGAGAGAACGCTTAGAAAGTCTGCAGATGATCCCAACCCAGCAGGTGTTGCAAGTGCTCTGGAGGACAAGATCATAGTTCAAAATGATCTGGACAAACTGGAGAAATGGTCTGAGGTAAATAGGTAAAGATCAATAAAGAGAAAGGCAAAGTGCTCCGCTTAGGAAGGAACAGTCAGTTGCACACACACAGAATGGGAAGCGACTGTCTAGGAAGGAGTCCTGCAGAAAGGGATCTAGGGGTCAGAGTGGACCACAGGTATGAGCCAACAGTGTGATACTGTTGCCAAAAAAGGAAACATTCGTGGATGCCTTAACAGGAGCGTTGTGAGCAAGACATGAGAGGTGATTCTTCCGCTCTGCTCTGTGCTGAGTTGGCCTCAATGGGAGTCAGATTCCAGCCATTTTCTTCCTCTCAGGGTGCAAATTCCCGGGAAAGGGGAGGCCTGACACCCTGTTTTACTGTGTGAAGAAAGGACAGAGATTCCCGGTTAGCTGTACGTGCTGCTTGCCTTTATGCGCCCCCAGGATCAATGAAGGGCCATTGTGTAATGCCGGGAAGTCAAAATCAATCAGGAACCTGCTGAGCCTCTACTGCATGAGCAAAAGGCCAGCGGGCTCCCAGCTAAGGCTGTAGGGCAGACTCATCACTCTCTCTGTAAGTGTTCTCAGTGCACTAGACCCAAAGAACCTGGCACTGGCATTTCTAATGCCCAAGTATAGCGCTCTTCATGAGCTACATTTTACATCACCAGTGTTCACAAACCCACCTGGCACCCGATGGAAAATCTGCTCCATCTCTTTTACAAAGGAATTGCACAAGTGTTGTTTGTTTCAAATGTGATTTGCTTTTGGTGAGGGATTTGTCTGGAACGGGGGGCAGGACAGGGGAAGAGAGGAGGGAGACAGTGGGGAAGGGAAAGGGAGGGGGCCTGGGCAGAGCAAGGGTGGAGTCTGGGTGGGGCCATGTGCAGAAAACACCTGCTGCGGCGTTAGCCAGGCTCCACAGGCGGCAGCTTCCCCCACTGCCCATGCTGAACAACCTGGGCTTGGGCATGAATCTGACTGTCGTTGATTCTGGACTCGAGTCCTCGGTGACAGAAATGAGCTCGTTGTCTTGAATCAGATAATTGCTGGATTTTTATATAACGGTGATTTAAAAAATAAAGTATATTATCAAAACTAACCGTCCATTGACTCGCAAAGCCACGTGCCGTGATCGTGGGGTGTCCTCAGACAGGCGCAGGTGGGAACAGACGCTGTGTGAGTTCTCAGGTCAACTTTGGTGCAGTTGACAATTATGGAAACTTTGTCATTGACCAAAATTTGGTAACAGTGTCTGGCCCTTGAGCGCGAATTGCCCAATGAAAATAAATCGTGGTGATACAGCACTTGGGGCTCGACATCTTGCTTTGATAGGCAGAGTTCCTGTGGCTTGGCTAGAACTAGAGTTCTCCCTGCCTGGCTCATTCATGCCATTTAAAGGAAGCGCAGTGTTAACACAGGGTCTGAATGGAGGACCCAAACCTCCCGTTCGCATGCCCAACCCTTCTCTGCAGCCCCCCACTCTCATTTGGCAGCCAGGGTGAGTTTGCAGTACGCTATGATGCATTAGAACTAATGATGCCTATGTTTTTATTTTAATTCTGTAGCTTCCTTTGATCTGTCTGTTTTCACTTGCAAACACTTAAATCCTATGGTTTTACTTAATACGGTCACTTTTGTGTACTATCAAGCCCAGTGTAAATAATTATTACCTGTGGGTGCAATTGGTGCGCATATTCTCTCTTTCATTGAGAAAGTGGCCAAGCGTCCTTTGAACTTTCTTTGTGTAAATTTGTTACTCCGAGAAAGACGGATTAGTTTGGGGCTTCGATCCTTTTTGAGGGGTGGGTTCCTGGGTGATGTGTCCTAGAGCTGCCTATTCCCAGAGCTGAACAGGTCCAGTGTGTCTATTGCCAGCGCTGGGGAGGCAGAAGGCAGTCCCATTCACGTTCCTGAGCCCTCCTCCCCCTTCTGGTTCCTAATTCTTTCCTTCCCCTGCTGCTGCCCCCAAATAAAACCTCCCGTTCTTTGAACAATGGTCTCTTTATTGGTTGAACTGCAGGGCTGGGTGGGGGATGAAAGGCAAACACAAGGAATGCAGGGGCAACTTGTGGAGAGCCACGTGGAAGAGGCTCAAAATACTGGCTTCAAAGCCTCTCTGATTTTCCCTACCCTTCGCTGTGCTCTTCTTACCGAGCTGGTGTCTGCCTGCTCAAGTTCTCTGGTGAGGCGCTCTGCCTCAGCCCCATACACTGACAGATAAATTTTCCCCTGGCTCTCTCAGAGATTATGGAGCGTACAACACCCTGCCACCACAAGGGACATGTTGCCTTTGCTGAAATCAAGGCCGAATCAGGAGACTCCTGAGCCTTCCCTTTAAACGTCCAAATGCACGTTCGACCACCATCCTGCCCTCACTCAGCCTGTTGTTGAACTCCTCCAGGCTGGTGTCTGGGCCGCCCGTGTACAGGTTCAAGAGCCATGGGCAAGGTGCTCAAGGGTGAAGATGGGGAGGTGCGCTCCACCTAGGGTGCCATGGCAGTTAGGGAGCCCCACCACAGCAAAGCCACGCACTATGGTGTCCACAGTTCCCAGAATCCCAACCCTCTGTAGCACAAGGGCATCGATCACCTGGGCTACTTGTGCAACAGCAGGCCCCACTGTAGATTTCCTTGCTCCGAACTGATTGGCCGCTGATCGGAAGCTGTCTGGCGCTGCACGCTTCCAAGGGGCAATTGCCACACGCTTCTCCATAGCCAGAGTGGGTTTCACAGCACCAGGACCGGCATTGCACTGTGTCCAGAGGATTGAATGGTGGCTGTGCAGGTCCTCCATGCCACCCTCAACTTTCTCCTAATCCTCTTCCTGTTAAAGGGCCTGGCGTGCACTGTCCAAGTGCTGCAGCATTGAACGTCCCACGACACACACATCAGCATCACAATGGCTGTGGCAAACCAGGCTCTGGGCTCATCTTCCTGACGACTGTGAAGACAAGGAGAGCCCCTAAAGGTGCGAGCACACTGCTTCCCCTTTATCACACTGCAGGGCGGAGGGACGAGGTGAGTGTATTATGGGATGCTGGAGGCATGAGCCAATAGCCAGCCACCGCACAGTTTTGTTGACAGCGGACACTATGAGCATAGCCCAGCATGCAAAGCTACCCATGGTGCATTGCTCTCTGAGTCGATGGTCGGTTGCCTACACGGGATGCGCTGCTTCAGACTACATTTGATTTACCCCGTGGTGTGGACATGGACTTAGCAATATCGGGTGGTAAGAAATCAGCCTTGACTTGGAGTATAGTCGCACCCTCAGAGTCTTAATGTTTCAGTTTGACACCAAGAGTCGTACAGAGATGGCATCCAGGAAGGTCGACCACAAGAGATTTTAAAGATTTTGTGAAATCTCTGGAAACAATCAGGATTCGGTCTCAATTTGTAACAAATTTCAAGATCCAGTTTTTCTCAAGTGTCAGCTGATCCTTTATCCATAGATTAAATCTTGGAGCACAACATGAAAAGGAATCCTTATCCTACACATGTTCCAGCTGGCACCACGCATCTGAGAAATGTTTAACCACACGGCTGGAGAGAGCGGGTCGTTTCATGGCAGTATGGGCTACTTTACAGTAATTCTGTATAGGGTTAAATATCAATCTCCATCAATGAGTACACAGGAGAAGGGGAGATGAGCTATTACTAAAAGTTCAAAGGACTTTGTTCCTAGTTTCATAACTCTGATCATCTTTCTTAGTCGTTAGCACTGAGCCTCCTATTGGCCAACTCCTTGCACCCACCTTTGCTGTGCAGAATATAAAAAGGGAGATGTCTGAAATACAAGTAATCCGTTAGCCCCCTGAACCATTGCTACATCCAACAATGGACCCGCTGGGAACAACCACTGTGTTCCTGGTCATTTGTGTCTTTTGCCTTCTCTTCCTCTTCACGTGGAGAAAGACGCCTGGAAGTGGGAAGCTGCCACCTGGGCCTGTTGCTTTTCCCCTCATCGGGAACATGCTGCAGCGGAGAGAAAAGAGCTTGTCAGAGCATCTAGAGGAGGTAAGGGTGTTCTCTTGCTGGGTGGGTAGCAGGCATTTAGCACAGCCTAGCTCAAGCCCAGCCTGGTGGCAGTGCCATGTTCGCTGAAATGCCCGAGTTACTGCTTCACAAAACAATCAGCCTTGGATTGCAGATGTAAATGGTTTGGGATAATCCACTGCTTGTGTTACAGGTGAGTGTGTTATTCAGAGGTAACCCAGAGTGCCTCAACAGCGGCACTGCCCTGGGTAGAAGTTGTCGCTGGCTGGGCTCAGTGGTCTAGTGTGTTATGTAAGGAAATGGCAGACACAAGGCTTCAATTCTGGTCCTACCTTTTCCACAGACTCCAGGTGTGCCCTTGGGCATGTCACATAACCTCTTTGCCGTTGTTTCCCATCTGTAAAATTGCTCTATTGACATTTGCCTGGATCACAATAGGAAGGTTAGGCAGAGACTGCAGCTCAGCATAGAACCAGCTCACAAGACTGATTAAATGCTGGCAGCATTTCTGTGGAGTTTGAAGTGTCATTTCTACAAAGCGCTCAAAATCTCTATTAAGAGCCCCATAATAATGCAGGTTGCTCTTCCAATTGGAACAGACAGAATTACTGTGGGATCAGGCAGAGAGGGACACATACATAGATAGGGAAACCTGTATAACAACATGATGCACTGAGATGTCAGGCAGTCCCAGACCTCCAAGGCATGTCGGTGCCAAACTCTCCTTGAAAACAGTGAAGTGACGCTCCTAAATACCCTGGGCAGTGATCAGTGGTCAGAATTGGGTAGTATTAGCTGAGTGGCAGGAAAGTGCTTGTGTCATTTGATCTTCTCCCCCCCCCATTCTTACCCTTTAAGGAGTGGGTCTAAGTTAACACACATTGGCCTTTTTGTTCAATTCTTACAGCTCAGTAGAACGTACGGCTCGATTTTCACGATCTACTTGGGCTCCGAGCGGGTTGTGGTGCTGCATGGATATGAGGCAGTGAAGGAAGCTCTGGTCGATCTTGGGGACGAGTTCAGCGGAAGAGGGAAAATACCACTATTTGAGAAAGCTACCAAGGGAGCAAGTACGTGTGGATGGAATAACATCTGCATATAGGACTGATATTATTTGTTTGGCGAGTAAAGTGCCAGAGTTTTGTTAATAATAATAAAAGTCGGAGAGCATAGACACAAAATCTGTGACGCTGAAGTTGAAGCTGAACCTTTGGCTCAGGCATGTTTGGTTGTTTGTCAAACAGACAGACAGGCAGTCGGGTCTCCCTCCTTTCAGGCCTGTTCTCTACTCTTTTCCAGGTATTGGTTTCACCAATGGGGAGCCGTGGAAGCAGCTCCGGCGATTTGCCCTTATGACCCTGAGAGACTTTGGGATGGGGAAGAAAAGCATTGAGGAGCGGATCCAGGAGGAAACCCGTTTTCTGGTGGAAAGACTCAGAAACACGCACGGTGGGGATTGTTTCTTGTCCACTGAACACTGAGCAGAAAGACAACTCTTGTCTTTGCTTTTCATGATGTTGTTAGCTTGGTTCAACCATCTCATAACTGAAGCCGTGAGCTGTCCAGACAGAGGCCGGTAGTGATGTCAAGTAAAAGGATGGGTGAAATGTGCCAGAGATGACCCTTTCCGGTTGTTGCTTTTTCACATTTGTCCCTTGTGATGTGTGACCAATGATCAAAGGGATGATGCTTGTCTAGAGTGTGTACACAGTTATCTGTAATATAGAGGGTTAGTTCCAGTGTGCTGGGTTCACAAGCCACCTATTCCTATGGTTTGCTAATTCTCATTTTCTTCCCTGCTCCAAGTCTGACACATGCTTGACACCAAATTTATAGAAATTATAGAAATTAATTATAGAAATTTCTAGAGCGAAGGGCCCTATGGGAATGTTTGAAACTCCTGTGGACATATGCAGGGCCAAAATGGGCCAGGCAGGGAGCAGCACAGCAAACACACTGCAGCCGGATTGCCAAGGAAAAGGTGGGAAGTGCTGGTTTCATGGCGTGTGTGAGGGGAAAGTGTGGGGACGGGCAGCCCTAACCCGCCTATGTCCCTCTCCCCAGGGCATATTGCTGTGAGCCCCCCAGTATCCCAGTGCTGCCACTGATTCTAGTGTGGAAGGAGAAGGCCTTTCTGTAAAACTGACTCCTTTTAGTTTTGGTTCCCTCCAGAGCGGTCCTTTGACCCCAGCCTCCTCCTCACCCACGTCGTCTCCAACGTCATCTGCTCCATCGTCTTCGGGGACCGGTTTGACTATGAAGATAAGAACTTTGTTACTTTGATTAGCCTCATATTGGAGATTAGCAAACTCCAGCAATCTTCCCGGGCAGCGGTATGTTGAGGGATTTGTTCTGGTTTTATTGACTGTAATGGGAAGGGGATTTAGCAATCTTTCTTTATTAATTTTCCCTAAAAATTGTTATATGACATTCCCCATAATGGTCCCCTTCTTCTCATTGGGCTGCTGTTACTACCAGACTGACCTTCCCATTTCTTTCTCGGCGATGTTTAATTTCCCTCACAAAACAAGTCATTAGCCAGAATTCGATTTGCTCAAGGATGTTCTAACACAACACAATTGGGACAAATCAGGGAAATCTCCAGTCAATACAGTGATACCAACGCCAGTCGTAATTCACATGCCCTAGCGCTTTTGAAATGTGCTATGTCAATGTAATCGCATTCCCCATCTCCAAAGCCAACTTCCTTTCGCTTCCATTTCATACCCACCCCGTAAGCGTGCTCCCCTTTTCTGAGAGCCTCCCCAAATGCACGGTGAAAGGCCAAACGTTCTGCTGATGTGATTCAGATAAAATTAATGAAGATACAATAACAGACAATCTGGCCCTGCAACTTCCGCTTCAGGAAGTGGAATGCATATTTTCCTTTTAGAGTTCATAATGGTGGATTGCTACCTAAGAAAATCTGTGGCAGGAACGAAGGCTAGGCATTTCCGTGGGTTTTTTCTTCAGGAGAAGAATGTGTGATTTGTTGGAAAAAATGGAGTATGTCTTAGGTGACATAACTAAACCTCGGTGCAGTTTTTCTGGGGAATTTGTATCTGTATTATACAGTCTTAGTTTGAACTTGCAATGTTCTGTTGAATTTTGATTTTGATTAAAAGGCTCCCTAAAAGTATTTAATTGTATGGCTGTAGTTGTGTCTTTGGGGCGACTAGTGATACTATCCTTGTCTCTTGAGTCCAGATAAATCAACCTATGTTTTTTTTTTTAAAATCTTTATAGCTGTACAATTTTTTCCCAACACTCATGGATTACGTTCCTGGACCTCACCAAAGGCTATTTAAATTATTTGATGAGTTCAGAAGCTTTGTTGGGGAGAGAGTGAACACACATAAAGCGTCTCTGGATCCCAATTGCCCTCGGGACTTCATCGATGCTTTCCTCATCAAAATCGATGAGGTGAGTGAGGGCAGCAGCTCTTTCCCAGCACTGCGGTAAGGATGTTAAATGTTGGTAAATTGACTCGTCAGGTAGTGGATGAAATTTCCGTCGTCTACTCAACTAGTCGATAGGCACTTCCGCATTCCTGCTTTGAAATGTACAAGAGCCGCTGCTGGGGATCTTGTACATTTCAAAGGAGGAATTCGGTACTCTCTGTGCAGCCCAGAGCCAGCTGACTCCGGGCTGGCATGAGAGTGTGCCTGCTTTGAAATGTACAAGAGTTCCCCTCTGACATTAGGCTCCCTGCCCCACTGCCAATTTGAAATGCAGCGCAGAGCAAGGTTCTGCTGGTGACTCCCCAGCGGATTCCGGTCTCCCCGCAGCATTTCAGCAGATGCCCGGGTTCCACAGCGCCACTTTGAAGTACCCTCTTCCCCCCTCCTCCTTTGCTGGCTCTATCGACTGGGCTATCCGATAACATCCGTACGCTTGGTGGGGGCTGAACATCTCCCGGGGCTACATTTGTTTAATATTGACCTGGGGCATGGGTGTTGAGACGCCCGAAGGGAAGAAACGGTTTGTACTGAAGGAAAGTACGCTATTCTGCTCTGTTCTCCTGCTTCCTATGAAGTAAAAAAAAATCAGCTGTTATATTGAAAAGGCCCAAGTACTGCAGTAATGCCGCTGTAATCTGTGGTGCCATGGGCCATTTATTTAAGGTTTTATAATGACAGCAGTTTGGTCACCTGTTAGGTAGAAGATGATTATTTTATGGCCTGATAAGAATATTTCTTATAGCTTTACATTCAAACCTGAAACACCTTCCCCAAATTGTTTTTCAGGGGCAAAAGAATGGCGACACAATATTTACAGAAGAAAGGATGCTACAAAGTACAGTTGGATTATTTTTCGCTGGAACAGTGAGCGTCAGCCACACCCTATGCTTTGGACTCCTGGTTCTTCTGAAATTCCCAGAAATAGAAGGTAACAACACACACGTGATTTCAGCCGCAGATCCAGAGAACATTTGGGATATGTGTGGGAGGGAACAGCTTTAACCATGATCTCAACAGCTATTTCGGCACATGAGAACTCTGAGGCTATGTCTACACTGGCGTAATTTTGCGCTAGAGCTATGCAAATGAGGCTAAGAGTGGAATATTGCCGAGCCTCATTTGCATATTTACTGATCCGGAATTTTGCGGAAGAGGGGGGTGACACAGTGGAGGGCAAATCTGTAGGAATTTACCGTTACTGTTAAACCTCACTCATCTGGTTACAGCGAAAGTTCACGAAGAGATTGACCGTGTGATTGGCCGAAGCCGAAGCCCCGGCATGGCAGATCGAAGCAAGATGCCCTACACAGATGCCGTGGTACATGAAATCCAGAGATTCCTTGCACTTGCGCCTATAGGTGTCCCGCGCGCTGTGACTAGAGATGTTCATCTCAAGCAGTACATGATTCCCAAGGTCAGTTCCGAATGTGTGCGTGTTAAGGGTCAAGTTGGTTTACTCTTCTCTCTGTTTAATTTCAAATTATTCCTTCAACATGATTGGTGCGGTGGGTTTGTTTACTGATTTATCTGTCATGGTCCAGGTGTTGTTGAGTCCCTCTCAGTCTCTACGTAAAGAAGAACAGACGTTGGAAGTGTTCAGGTTTTCCAAAGAAAGCAACAAAAAAAAACCCCTCCCAAACTCTCCACTGTGATCATCTACTTTGATTTCCTTTGTAGGAAGGAAGGCTCATAGACCTTCCTCTGACTAATTCCTTTAATGCAGCTTCTCTCTCATTTGTGGGGTATGTTGCTGATTTAACTAATCTAGCTACAACTACTCAAGAGAGAGATCTTGGAGTCATTCTCTGAAAATGATAGTTCTCTGAAAATATCCCTCTGTGCAGCAGCAGTCAATAAGCAAACAGAATGTCAGGAATCATTAACTAAGGGATAGAGACTAAGACAGAGAATATCTTATTTCCTCTGTATGTTACCATAGTGCGCACACATCTTGAATACTGCATTTAGATGTAGCCGCCTCATCTAAACAGAATATATTGACTTTGGAAAATGTTTTTAAAAAGGTAACATGATGAGGGGTTTGGAGATTAAAAAGACTGGGACTTTCCAGTTTAGTAAAGAGTTGACTAAGGCAGGATATGATAGAGGTCTATACAATTATGACTTGTGCGGAAAAGAGAATAAGGAAAAGTTATTTACCTAGTCCCACAGCATAAGTACTAGGGCTCACCACATGAAATTAATTGGTAGCAGGTTGAAAACAAACACACAGCGCGCAGTCAACCTGAAGAACAAGTTGCTAGGGGATGTTGTGAAGACCAGGAGTTTAACAGGGTTCAAAAAAGAACTAGATAGATTCATGGAAATCAGGACCATCAGTGCCTTTAGACCAGGTGGGAATGGGTGACAGGAAAGGGATTTCTTGATCATTCCTCCTTCTGTTCATTCCCCGTGGGGCACCTGGCATTGGCCATGGTCGGAAGACAGATACTGGGCTAGATGAACCTTTTGTCTGGCTCAGTGTGGCTGTTCTTATGTTCTTAGGTCAGATACACTGAGTAATAGGAAAAAATTATCTCCTCTATGTTACGGCACTTTACACAGAGACTGTACTATGGTTATTCCCAATTTACAAACGCAGTAACAAGGGATCTGAGACTGAAAATGACCTGTCCAAAGTCACCCCGTGTATCCCATCTCTGTCAGTGAGTAGTGTCAAGGGAGGACTGCACTTCCGTGGTATTCGCTCTCCTCATGAGATGTTATTTCTGCTTTGCTTGAAAGCATGAAGATCAGTCCCACAGTCAAGTGAATTTTGGAGGCTTCTCTCTTATGGTGAGTTTCCACCTTAAGTCTTTTTTTCTGCTTTTGCTAATTCAGGGCACCACGATATTCCCTGTACTGAAGTCAGTTCTATATGACAGCAGGGAATTTCCAAACCCAGAGCAATTCAACCCGGGACACTTCCTGGACGAAAATGGTGCCTTTAAGAAAAGCGATTTCTTCATGCCGTTTTCTGCAGGTAAAAGAAGCTGCTTTTGTTTCAGATCCCAGCCTGTCTCCTAACTTTCCCTGGTCGTTCTCAGACTGGTTTGTGCACAGTGTTTTGGGTGGCTCATGAGGAAGGATCTGTCACACTAGCAAAGCAGCTATCAGTCTTTGCACCACTGTCTCTTCCTGCTTATTGGTCTGAAGGGAGTGTTTGGACTAGGCATACACTCCCTTCGCTTCACGTCACCTGAAAACTTCTAGTCTTGCTTTGTGTGGTGTCTGTCTGGTGTAAATTAATCCGTGGTGAAAGGTGCAGACAAAGCTAACATCGAAGGGAATACCAAATCTAGAGTAGCCAGTTGTGTAGTCATGTGGGACCATGTAAATATCGACCATCCCTCACTGGTGTTTGTCAGCCTCTTCTTAAAACCTTCCAGTGACGGGAATTCCACAGCCTCCTTGGCAAGCCTGTTCTAGAGGTTGTCTAGCCCTATTTTTAATTTTCCTCTCTAATCTCTAACCTAAATCTCCCCGATTGCAGAGTAAACTCATTAATTCTTGTCCTACCGTCAGGGGGAAAAGGAGAACAATTAATTCCCATCCTCTTATAGCAGCCCTTAGGCTATCTGAAGTCTCTTTACTGTATCCCTGGTCTGTCATCGTGTCTGATGACCACACTGGTCTGGGGATCAGCTGTAAACCTTCGAGCATGATTCATTTTGTTGTGTTACTCTGAAATCTCTCCAATGTATCCATGATTCCTATAGCGAGGAGCTCAGAATGGGACAGGCTGCTCCAGTGGAGACCTCACCAGTGCTGAGCAGAGCAGGAGAATGCCCTGCCGTGTCTTGCATAACCCACGCCCGCTAATACATCCCAGAATGTTATTAGCCTATTCTGCAACTACATCACATGCTTTATGTCTATTTAATGTGTGATCCACCCCTTAAACTCTTCCAGCAGTACCACTGCTTTGCCGCTAGGGCCCATGGAATAGTTGTGCAAATATGAGACTCACACTGAATTCTGTTAACCGAGTCATTCATGAAAATATCAACCACTCTGCAACAAACTGTAAATAGCTACTTTTTCAACAATTGAAAGGTCAATCATCGAATAGTAACTTCATCTAGACCACATTCCCCTAGTTTGTAGGGGCCTCTCTCAGCTAGGCTGCTAACCCTGTTGTAGAAGTCCTTTGGTCTGAATTGGCTTGATTTGTTCTTCACAAATCCACACCGGCTTGGCTATTCCTCATCAATCTTTTATCACGTACATACCTTGAATTGGATTTAGTTAGTTTTGGTGTCTTTCTAGGCTGACTGGTTACAGTTGCTCTGATCTTCTTTCAAACCTTCAAGATCTCTGAGGGAACGGCCAGTATCTTCAATCTCTGTGTGCATCTAAACTTAACCCGGAGCTGTGGCTTCCATAACAACTGTATTTAAAATGTGCTGCAAAGAAAGATCTCCTGCCTCAACTCAAAATTCCGTTTCCTTGCAGGGAAACGGATTTGCTTGGGAGAAGGCCTGGCTCGCATGGAGCTCTTTTTGATACTCACGGCGATTTTACAGAACTTCACCCTGAAACCCGTTGTTGAACCCAAAGATATTGATATTATTCCAGCAACATCATCTCTGGGCAATCATCCAAAACCACATGAGCTCCATGTACTTTGTCGGTAAAGGTTACCTCAGTACACGGGGAGTGCATCTGGAAGGCATAGAAATGCAGTGTCTGTTCACAGCAGAGGTAGATGCACCACTGAATGCTGAGGTCATGTTGGCCTCACCTCTTCCCTTCCCAATCCTCCACGCTTGCAGAAATTTGTATTATAGTTCATGCCGGTTCCAGGGTGGCTGGGAAGGCTTTATCTGGTTTTTTGGCTCCCTCGGTGCCTTGAACTTCCCGTAGCCGTACCTGTGAACCTGGGGAGCCCCAGAACCTGCATGGAATATAAAAG
The DNA here is from genome assembly GCF_049634645.1 of Pelodiscus sinensis. NCBI lineage: Eukaryota > Metazoa > Chordata > Testudines > Trionychidae > Pelodiscus > Pelodiscus sinensis. The sequence continues at coordinate 52,367 of NW_027465923.1, forward strand.
CTCAAGTTCACTCAGTCACTTCCAGCTGCTGCACTTTTCTCCAGCAGGAGATGCCGGAACACGCCCAACCCCGCCCTCTGGAGAGCCCAGGTGCTGTGCTGCTTCCTTTGCAGGTTCCTTCCCCTCCTCCCTACAGAGCTCCCTAGCCACTGGGCCCCTCACCGATCCTCTCTCTCTGCATGGCTGCTGGGCACCCCTCCCAGCTGCTAAGGAAGCTAAATTGTCTGAATAACAAGCCTTGAGGATAAGGGGGAAGCAGTAGATGTGCTGTACTTAGACATAAGAAAAGCACCTAATACAGTCGCGCATGATCTTCTTAATAATAAACTAGGGCAATACAGTGTCAATGGGGGTACCATAAGGTGGTTGCTTAACCGGTTGGATAACCACTCTTAGTGAGTCGTTATCAATGATTCGCAGCCATGCTGGAAGGGCATAATGAGTGGGGTTGTGCAAGGATCAGTTTTGGGACCGGTTCTGCTCAATAGCTTCATCAACCACTTAGGTGATAGCATAGAGAGAACGTTTAGAAAGTTTGCAGATGATCCCAACCTAGAGAGATAGCAAGTGCTCTGGAAGACAGGGTCATAATACAAAATGATCTGGACAAACTGGAGAAATGGTCTGAGGTAAATAGGTAAAGATCAATAAAGAGAAAGGCAAAGTGCTCAACTTAGGAAGGAACAGTCAGTTGCACACGTACAGGATGGGAAGCGACTGTCTAGGAAGGAGTCCTGCAGAAAGGGATCTAGGGGTCAGAGTGGACCACAGGTATGAGCCAACAGTGTGATACTGTTGCAAAAAAAGGAAATGGATGCCTTAACAGGAGCGTTGTGAGCAAGACATGAGAGGTGATTCCTTCGCTCTGCTCTGTGCTGAGTTGGCCTCAACGGGAGTCAGATTCCAGCCGTTTTCTTCCTCTCAGGGTGCAAATTCCCGGGAAAGGGGAGGCCTGACACCTTGTTTTACTGTGTGAAGAAAGGACAGAGATTCCCAGTTAGCTGTACGTGCTGCTTGCCTTTATGCGCCCCCAGGATCAATGAAGGGCCATTGTGCAGGCTGCCTGTGTAATGCCGGGAAGTCAAAATCAATCAGGAACCTGCTGAGCCTCTACTACATGAGCAAAAGGCCAGCGGGCTCCCAGCTAAGGCTCTAGGGCAGACTCATCACTCTCTCTGTAAGTGTTCTCAGTGCACTAGACCCAAACAACCTGGCACTGGCATTTCTAATGCCCAAGTATAGCGCTCTTCATGAGCTACATTTTACATCACCAGTGTTCACAAACCCACCTGGCACCCGATGGAAAACCTGCTCCATTTCTTTTACAAAGGAATTGCACAAGTGTTGTTTTTTTCAAATGTGATTTGCTTTGGGTCAGGGATTTGTCTGGAATGGGGGGCAGGACAGGGGAAGAGAGGAGGGAGACAGTGGGGAGGGGGAAGGGAGAGGGCCTTTGCAGAGCAAGGGTGGAGTCTGGGTGGGGCCATGTGCAGAAAACACCTGCTGCGGCGTTAGCCAGGCTCCACAGGCGGCAGCTTCCCCCACTGCCCATGCTGAACGACCTGGGCTTGGGCATGAATCTGACTGTCGTTGATTCTGGACTCAAGTCCTCGGTGACAGAAATGAGTTCATTGTCTTGAATCAGATAATTGCTGGATTTTTATATAACGGTGATTTTAAAAATAAAGTATAATATCAAAACTAACCGTCCATTGACGCGCAAAGCCACGTGCCGTGATCGTGGGGTATTCTCAGACAGGCGCAGGTGGGAACAGACGCCGCATGAGTTCTCAGGTCAACTTTGGTGCAGTTGACAATTATGGAAACTTTGTCATTGACCAAGAGTTGGTAACAGTGTCTGGCCCTTGAGAGCCAATCACCCAATCGCGATGATACAACACTTGGGGCTCAACATCTTGCAGAGTTTTCTGTGGCTTGGCTAGAACTAGAGTTCTCCCTGCCCTGTTCTTTCATGCCATTTAAAGGAAGCGCAGTGTTAACACAGGTAAGCAGGGTCTGAATGAAGAACCTAAACCGTTCGCATGCCCAACACTTCTGTACAGCCCCCCACTCTCATTCACCAGCCAAGGTCAGTTTGCAGTACGCTATGATGCATTAGAACTAGCTGTGTGTGTCTTTTTATTTTTATTCTGTAGCTTCCTTTGATCTGTCTGTTTTCACTTGCAAACATTTAAATCCTATGGTTTTACTTAATCCGGTCACTTTTGTGTACTATCAAGCCCAGTGTAAATAATTATTACCTGTGGGTGCAATTGGTGCGCATATTCTCTCTTTCATTGAGTAAGTGGCCAAACGTCCTTTGAGCTTTCTTTGTGTAAATTTGTTACTTAGAGAAAGACGGATAGTTTGGGGCTTCGATCCTTTTTGAGGGGTGGGTTCCTGGGTGCTGTGTCCTAGACCTGCCTACTCCCAGAGCTGAACAGGTCCAGTGTGTCTATTGCCAGCCCTGGGGAGGCAGAAGGCAGTCCCATTCACATTCCTGAGCCCTCCACCCCCTTCCGGGTCCCAATTCTTTCCTTCCCCTGAAGCTGCCCCCAAATAAAACCTCCCGTTCTTTGAACAATGGTCTCTTTATTGGTTGAACTGCAGGGCTGGATGGGGGATTAAAGGCAAACACAAGGAATGCAGAGGCAACTTGTGGAGAGCCACGTGGAAGAGGCTCAAAATACTGGCTTCAAAGCCTCTCTGATTTTCCCTACCCTTCGCTGTGCTCTTCTTACCGAGCTGGTGTCTGCCTGCTCAAGTTCTCTGGTGAGGCGCTCTGCCTCAGCCCCATACGCTGACAGATAAATTTTCCCCTGGCTCTCGCAGAGATTATGGAGCGTACAACACACGGCCACCACAAGGGACATGTTGCCTTTGCTGAAATCAAGGCCGAATCAGGAGACTCCTGAGCCTTCCCTTTAAACGTCCAAATGCACGTTCGACCACCATCCTGCCCTCACTCAGCCTGTTGTTGAACTCCTCCAGGCTGGTGTCTGGGCCGCCCGTGTACAGGTTCAAGAGCCATGGGCAAGGTGCTCAAGGGTCAAGATGGGGAGGTGCACTCCACGTAGGGTCCCACGGCAGTTAGGGAGCCCCACCACAGCAAAGCCACGCACTATGGTGTCCACAGTTCCCAGAATCCCAACCCTCTGTAGCACAAGGGCATCGATCACCTGGGCTACTTGTGCAACAGCAGGCCCCACTGTAGATTTCCTTGCTCCGAACTGATTGGCCGCTGATCGGAAGCTGTCTGGCGCTGCACACTTCCAAGGGGCAATTGCCACACGCTTCTCAATAGCCAGAGTGGGTTTCACGGCGCCAGGACCGGCATTGCACTGTATCCAGAGGATTGAATGGTGGCTGTGCAGGTCCTCCATGCCACCCCCAGCTTTCTCCTAATCCTCTTCCTTTTAGTGGGCCTGGCGTGCACTGTCCAAGTGCTGCAGCATTGAACGTCCCACGACACACACATCAGCATCACAATGGCAGTGGCAAACCAGGCTCTGGGCTCATCTTCCTGACGACTGTGAAGACAAGGAGAGCCCCTAAAGGTGCGAGCGCACTGCTTCCCCTTTATCACACTGCAGGGCAGAGGGACGAGGTGAGTGTAATATGGGATGCTGGAGGCATGAGCCAATAGCCAGCCTCCGCACGGCTTTTGTCACAGCGGACACTATGAGCATAGCCCATCATGCAAAGCTACCCATGGTGCATTGCTCTCTGAGTCGATGGTAGGTTGCCTACACGGGATGCGCTGCTTCAGACTACATTTGATTTACCCCGTGGTGTGGACATGGACTTAGCAATATCGGGTGGTAAGAAATCAGCCTTGACTTGGAGTATAGTCGCACCCTCAGAGTCTTAATGTTTCAGTTTGACACCAAGAGTCGTACAGAGATGGCATCAAGGAAGGTCGACCACAAGAGATTTTAAAGATTTTGTGAAATCTCTGGAAACAATCAGGATTCGGTCTCAATTTGTAACAAATTTCAAGATCCAGTTTTTCTCAAGTGTCAGCTGATCCTTTATCCATAGACTAAATCTTGGAGCACAACATGAAAAGGAATCCTTATCCTACACATGTTCCAGCTGGCACCACGCATCTGAGAAATGTTTAACCACACGGCTGGAGAGAGCGGGTCGTTTCATGGCAGTATGGGCTACTTTACAGTAATTCTGTATAGGGTTAAATATCAATCTCCATCAATGAGTACACAGGAGAAGGGGAGATGAGCTATTACTAAAAGTTCAAAGGACTTTGTTCCTAGTTTCATAACTCTGATCATCTTTCATAGTCGTTACCACTGAGCGCTCCTATTGGCCAACTCCTTGCACCCACCTTTGCTGTGCAGAATATAAAAAGGGAGATGTCTGAAATACAAATAATCCCTGAACCATTGCTACACCCGACAATGGACCCGCTGGGAACAACCACTCTGTTCCTGGTCATTTGTGTCTCTTGCCTTCTCTTTCTCTTCACGTGGAGAAAGACGCCTGGAAGTGGGAAGCTGCCACCTGGGCCTGTTGCTTTACCCCTCATTGGAAACATGCTGCAGCTGAGAGAGAAGAGCTTGTCCCAGCATCTAGACGAGGTAAGGGTGTTCTCTTGCTGGGTGGGTAGCAGGCATTTAGCACAGCCTAGCTCAAGCCCAGCCTGGTGGCAGTGCCATGTTCACTGAAATGCCCGAGTTACTGCTTCACAAAACAATCAGCCTTGGACTGCAGATGTAAATGGTTTGGGATAATCCACTGCTTGTGTTACAGGTGAGTGTGTTATTCAGAGGTAACCCAGAGAGCCTCCACAGCAGCACTGCCCTGGGTAGAAGTTGTCGCTGGCTGGGCTCAGTGGTCTAGTGTGTTATGTAAGGAAATGGCAGACACAAGGCTTCAATTCTGGTCCTACCTCTTCCACAGACTCTAGGTGTGCCCTTGGGCATGTCACATAACCTCTCTGCCGTTGTTTCCCATCTGTGAAATTGCTCTATTGACATTTGCCTGGATCACAATAGGAAGGTTAGGCAGAGACTGCAGCTCAGCATAGAATCAGCTCACAAGACTGATTAAATGCAGACAGCATTTCTGTGGAGTTTGAAGTGTCATTTCTACAAAGCGCTCAAAATCTCTATTAAGAGCCCCATAATAATGCAGGTTGCTCTTCCAATTGGAACAGACAGAATTATTGTGGGATCAGGCAGAGAGGGACACATACATTGATAGGGGAAACCTGTATAATAACATGATGCACTGAGATGTCAGGCAGTCTCAGACCTCCAAGGCATGTCGGTGCCAAACTCTCCTGGAGAGTTGTGGCTGAAATGGCCAAGTCTGGGCAGTGATCAGTGGTCAGAATTGGGTAGTATTAGCTGAGTGACAGGAAAGTGTTTGTGTCATTTGATCTTCTCCCCCCCATTCTTACCCTTTAAGAAGTGGGTCTAAGTTAACACACATTGGCCTTTTTGTTCAATTCTTACAGCTCAGTAGAACGTACGGCTCGATTTTCACGATCTACTTGGGCTCCGAGCGGGTTGTGGTGCTGCATGGATATGAGGCGGTGAAGGAAGCTCTGGTCGATCTTGGGGACGAGTTCAGCAGAAGAGGAAAAATACCACTATTTGAAAAAGCTACCAAGGGAACGGGTACGTGTGGATGGAATAACATCTGCATATAGGACTGATATTATTTGTTTGGCGAGAAAAGTGCCAGAGTTTTGTTAATACTAGGAAAAGTCGGAGAGCATAGACACAAAATCTGTGACGCTGAAGTTGAAGCTGAACCTTTGGCTCAGGCATGTTTGGTTGTTTGCCAAACAGACAGACAGACAATTGGGCTTCCCTCCTTTCAGGCCTGTTCTCTACTCTTTTCCAGGTATTGGTTTCACCAATGGGGAGCCGTGGAAGCAGCTCCGGCGATTTGCCCTTATGACCCTGAGAGACTTTGGGATGGGGAAGAAAAGCATTGAGGAGCGGATCCAGGAGGAAACCCGTTTTCTGGTGGAAAGACTCAGAAACACGCACGGTGGGGATTGTTTCTTGTCCACTGAACACTGAGCAGAAAGACAACTCTTGTCTTTGCTTTTCATGATGTTGTTAGTTTGGTTCAACCATCTCATAACTGAAGCCGTGAGCTGCCCAGACAGAGGCCGGTAGTGATGTCAAGTAAAAGGATGGGTGAAATGTGCCAGAGATGACCCTTTCCGGTTGTTGCTTTTTCACATTTGTCCCCTGTGGTGTGTGACAAATGATCAAATGGATGATGCTTGTCTAGAGTGTGTACACAGTTATCTGTAATATAGAGGGTTAGTTCCAGTGTGCTGGGTTCACAAGCCACCTATTCCTATGGTTTGCTAATTCTCATTTTCTTCCCTGCTCCAAGTCTGACACATGCTTGATTATAGAAATTTCTAGAGCGAAGGGCCCTATGGGAATGTTTGAAACTCCTGTGGACATATGCAGGGCCAAAATGGGCCAGGCAGGGAGCCGCACAGCAAACACCCTGCAGCTGGATTGCCAAGGAAAAGATAGGAAGTGCTTGTTTCATGGCGTGTGTGAGACGGGCAGCCCTAACCCCTATAAGTCCCCCTACCCAGGGCATATTGCTGTGAGACCCCCAGTATCCCAGTGCTGCCTCTAACTCTAG